>NW_007727906.1:72758-175963 GCF_000696425.1 Galeopterus variegatus
TTTTTCCCTTTTTTTTTTTTTTTTTTTTTTTTTTTTTTTTTTTTGTCTTTTTCGTGACCGGTAAGGGAATCGCAACCCTTGGTGTGGTGTCGCCCGCACCGCGCTCAGCCAGTGAGCGCACCGGCCATTCCTATATAGGATCCAAACCCGCGGCGGGAGCGTCGCTGTGCTCCCAGCGCCGCACTCTCCCGAGAGCGCCACAGGGCCAGCCCTTCCTATACTGCTTTTAAAGACTTTGGATGCTTTCATCAGTAAAGGTCCCTGGGTTTGGTGGTATACAAGCCGTGGGCAAAGATTGTTTCTTCTCTTAGCTGTTCTCAGTGCTGTTCATCTGGCTTGTTTGTATGGGTACCCAGAGGCCTTTAGGCAAATGCTGCATTTTTCTAACAAATAGATAATCCCCTGTAAAGAATTGTAAGCTATGGGGCAGGATGAAATGCTGATCATTTCATTACATGGGAACACATTATCCTTAAGAAACTGGTGCTGTTTCAAGACTTCCTAATTCTTGTTGAGAGACCATTCACCCTGTGGGAAAAAGTGGGAGTGGAATTGAAGTCTGGAGGGTCTTATAACTCCTTCAGGTACTGGAGATGAAGCAGATGATGAGCCACGTTATGATTTGTGTACTCAACATAGAGAGCCTTCCGGTGACACCTGCAAAAATTGCTAGAGAAAACAAGATGCACAGAAGATTGTTGTGGTTTTTAAGCTACAGTAAATGCCCAGGCCTTACGTGGCCCCCTAGTAAATCAGTGAGAGGGGGGTAAGATGCCTTCCAAATCTGGCATCACTGAGGTTTTGTTGGATGTTTGATTTGGAAGTATTTGCAGGTTTTGAATTATTAAAGTTAATAACAGTCTTAGCAGGGAGAAATGGAAGCTTTTTTGTGTTTTGGAAGGGAAGAGGAAAGTTGTGGAGAGTAAAAGGGAGTATTGTTTCCTGGTGTAAGTAGAATGCATTGACTCGTCTAAGAGGACTTAGGTTTTCTAGCTCATCTGTATTCAAACTTCAACTACTTTTTGGAGGGGATTGGTGAAATAGGATCACAGGGGTGTGTGTATGTATGTATGTCGTATGCCAACTAGTTTACTTTCATTTGGGGGAAGATAAAGAATGTCAGAGTTATAATAAACCTTACATCTATTTCCTCAAGGCAAAAGAATGCACGTGCAGTTGTCCACAAGCCGACTTCGGACTGCCCCTGGGATGGGAGACCAGAGCGGCTGCTATCGGTGTGGGAAAGAGGGGCACTGGTCCAAAGAGTGCCCAGTAGATCGCACAGGTCGTGTGGCGGACTTCACTGAGCAGTATAATGAACAGTATGGAGCAGTTCGCACACCTTACACCATGGGCTATGGGGAGTCCATGTATTACAACGATGCATATGGAGCACTCGACTACTATAAGCGCTACCGCGTCCGCTCTTATGAGGCAGTGGCGGCGGCGGCGGCAGCTTCTGCATACAACTACGCAGAGCAGACCATGTCCCATCTGCCTCAAGTCCAGAGCACAGCTGTGACCAGTCACCTCAATTCCACTTCTGTTGATCCCTATGACAGACACCTATTGCCAAACTCTGGCCCTGCTGCCACCTCAGCTGCTATGGCTGCTGCTGCCACCACTTCCTCCTATTATGGAAGGGACAGGAGCCCGCTGCGTCGTGCAGCAGCTGTGCTCCCCACAGTTGGAGAGGGCTACGGTTATGGACCAGAGAGTGAGCTCTCTCAGGCTTCAGCAGCTGCACGGAATTCTCTGTATGACATGGCCCGGTATGAGCGGGAGCAGTATGTGGACCGAGCTCGGTACTCAGCCTTTTAAAAACTGGAGGTGAGAGTGGGGTGGATGTGGTTAAGAGATTCCATTTAGTTCCCTTGAAAGAGTCTTGTGCTTCATAGAGGAGGCTAGAGCCACCTGTTTGCTGTCAGGACAGTATCCAAAAGGTACAAATTACATATTAGTCTTTGATATTTCTCTAGCTTAGGCCAGAGATTCATTTGGCCTATTGAGGTTTTAGCATGTGATTTCAACCAACTTGTTCCTTTGAGAGAATGCACTCAGTTTATTAGTGAGAATATTGTTCTTTAATCAGTTATAAGCAGATTTGGGTTACAGAAAAATACTTAAGAGAGCATTTGTTATGTGCCCTCTGTATATTATATCATCTATACAATAAAAGCCTTTGAGATATTTTGCCTTTTACACAGAACAGAACTAAGGCTCAGAAAGTTTCAGTACTTTGCCCAAAGTCATTTGGTAAATGAGAAGTAGAGCCAAAATTCAACCTCAGGCTTATTTGACTCTAAGACCCATGCTCTTAACACTACAGTTCAGGAGTTAGTTAAAATTCTCACTATGATATTCATTACTGTTACTTTAGGCTTGTTTGATAAAACAACTACTTGGGTCATTGGCCTTTATCAAAGGAAACTCTTCAAATATTGTAGCTATAAGCCAGATAAAGTCCTATAAACTTTAAGTGTTTAGTTCTAAGACACTTGCTTGAAAGCCAAATGTTTTCGTGCCCTATCCCATGGAGCCCTTTCCTTATTAATAATCTAGAGCATCTTGTTCTATATAGGCACTTAAACCCTATTTCTTCATAGCCTGTGATGCTGTCATTTAGAGCCTGACACTTCCTGTTTCTTCCAGCAATTTTTGTTTTGTTTTCTTTTTGTTCGAGAGGAACACTTAAGGAATTAGATAAACTAGTAATTTTCTGATGTTTATAAAGTCCCATGGGTGGTGACTATGAAAATTTAATGTTTACTACTTCAGGAAATGTATACCAAAGGTGCTGGAATAACAAGAATAATTAGGGGTACCTAGAGATAGATAAATCATCTGCATGGAAATGGCATCAGAACAACTCTCATGGCATCAGGACAATTTTCATGGTTTTCCTGTACCTTAAAATTGGGTATCACTTGAATTGGAGCCCCAGTAGCAACGTTAAACTGAGTTACCAATGAGTTTACAGTGTTCCTAATTTATCCCTTTGGTATATGTGTAGAAGAAAACAAAACCATAGCAATTTGCTCTTTTATGTGAAGTGAGAAGCGAATATGGCATAAACCTGTGATAACCCCAAGTCATATCCTATATGACCATGTCAGCAAGACTTTGTGCCCCAGTGTGTGTTCATGTGTGTGAAGTGGATAATTTTATAATTTGTAGTTGCCATTAATTTTACTTTTAATGCAGCTGGATCTACCATGAGGTGGATATGCCTCTGAAGTAAGATGGTATCAGTCTATCAGATAAATTCTATTTCTCTCAAGTATGTTTCAAAGTTAAGTATTAAATTAGTATATTGTGGTCTTTAAAGAGTATTCTAGGGCATTTTAAAGTGAATTTTGACAGCAAGCAGTGGTTGTTCGACTAACCTCTCTTTAGCGATGACTTTTAAAGAAACTTACCTTCCAGGTGTGAACCTCAAATGGACTGAATAACCCTGAGTTGGTTGCAGTCCCAGGAGCCTGATGTTAATGAGGCTGCCAAGATGAAATACTCCAGAACTGGTGGGGATCCAAATTCGGGTCCCACCCTATCAGAACTGATCCAAGAACGTCACAACTTTTGAAGTCGATTGGCACAGATCAAGACCAAGATTTGGCCCTTTGTCTGTAATAAGTAGAGGAACTTGGTGTGAGTTAACTTTTCTTTTCCCCCAGCCATTGGTGTTGGAAGTTCCCATCACCAATGGGAAAATTAGAGAATTCTAGGAGTGATTTCTTCTTTTGATTTGGCAAGGGAGATTTGGTCAATTAGGGGAACTACTGGAACTGTGGCTGTAGATCTGTGACAGGATGACATGTAGGTGTGCTGGAGATGGATGGATGACTGACTACTCCTTGATATCCTCCCCTTTGTAACAGTCATTTCTGAAAGCTTGTTTACTGTGAAAGATTAAAACAAACACATTTAGAATAATGCAGTTGGCCATATTTGAGACTTCAGCATCTTCTGCTTTTCCTGGACCCAAAAATTAAATTGTGGTTCTTGATAATGTATGTATGCCCTTTGTTACAGTGACAATAGTCTTCTACCACAGAAGTTATCTTGCCTAAAAGATGGATAAGAAAATGAGAAAGATGTATTTATCACCAACACAGCAGTCCTCCCACTAGATTGCATCTTCTCCTATATGTAGCTACAAGTAGATTCTTATATATAGCTGTTAGTAGATTCATAGGTAATTAAATGGGATATAAGTTTGATTCAGTCTGACTTGGTTTTGTTTTGTTCTCCCCCTCCCACCCCCTCCCGGAATACAGGACGGTACCAGGGCCCATGTACTCGGAGCCAAGCTGCTCTCCAGGCATTGTGTAAGCCTCTTGTGTTGTGCTCTCTTTCAGGTAGGATAATTGCGGACTGAACCCTCGGGCTGCGGTCATATATGAGAACTTGCTCCGCGCGGTCCCCTTTGCCGGGATGTTTCCATTGCTTCATGTTTCAGTAAACAAAGGAGTTTGTGACCAACTATGTTTCCTTTCTTAATTTAATTTTTCTAAGTTGTCTTTTCTTTCCTCCTGATACTAGTCTCTGTAGCTTTTCACTGTTCCTTATATTCTCAGCCTCTGAGCAGCCCTAGGTAAGGATTATGCTGACATCCCCTTTTTCCTGTACAGTGGAACCCCTCTTATCTTGCTTTCCTTAGGTATTGAACCCCTCTCCCTGCCTACCTGCAGCATCTCCTTTCCCTTTAAAATGACCACGTAGTGGCAAGCAGCCTTTTATTCTTCTCTGTTAGTCCTGGACTCTAACATTGAAGCTACTCTTCTGAAATTGCTAGGACCATTGGGGATTTTGTTGTTTTGTTCGTTTTGTTTTTTTATGTTTGACCTGTGATCGTGGTACAGCATTAGCTGAAATTTAGCCTTGTTTTACTCCACTTCTCCCACTTTTTTTTTTATTATTATTTTGACAAATAAACGTTTCTAACACTTAAGTATCTTTGTTTTGTGTGACTGTTATTTACCACCAGGATCTTCTGATTCTTTCCCAGTTCTGCTCAAGCTACAAAATTCAAATGAATGGGTGTCTGAAATTTAGATGTAGAAGGAAGGATTTAGTGAGATGAGTAATATGGCTTCAGTAAGAGGTGCTGAGAAGTTAGCCAGAATCTTGAGGCAGATAAATATGCTACAGCTGATGGTCAGGCTCCTTTTCTCTAACCAGAACTACTCTTTCCAGTTTAAAGGCTAGCAAGCCCAGATTAATAGTGATAGAAGCAAGCCCCACAGTAAACACCACATCAGGAGAAGGCTAAGCCAAAATATCTCCAAGGACTTACCGGGTTGATTCAGTTCGACTTCATAATTTTCTGGGCCAATATAAAGAACATACATTTTAGGCTTAGTTAGCACCCCTCTCCAGTGTTTCTCCTATTTTAATTTAAATTTTTTTTTTCATTTAAATTCACTTAGGAGCTATTGAAAAAGGTTTTTCTTCCTAGGATGTTATATTCTGCTTTAGGCTTCAACTAAAATGATTAAGATAGTTATGATAACAGTTATGACGGATCAAAACGAGAAGTGTTATAATACTTTTTGAGCAGAAAAGCAAATAGGATATCAATGATCAGCAGTGACCACATCCCGCAATAAAGTGTGACTGTGGGCTAGAATTTTTTTTAAAAAGGTTTATGGACATTTTACTTACTGTTTAAGTCCCCATAAAACAAGTTTTGTATTTTTTTTTTTAAATGTAAAGACCAGCCCTGACCCAAGAGTTTAGTGATGGACTCAACCCTACATAAGCTTTATTGTATCCTATAGGAAAATGTTGACATGTAAATTCTGACTGTATGTGAAATTTTACCTGCAATTATATAGCATTTTTCCTACATATTTTATACTTAATCCTGACTGGGTGTGGGGAGGTGAAGCAAAGTTTTTCTGTATTTTTTTTGGGGGGGCGCCTAGGATATGATCTGCAGAGGTTAACCTGTCTGCACACCAGCTAGTGATGTACACAAGGCTCCTGCTAGCTTCAACATTCCCCAGGAAGGCAGGACTGTCCATCTTACGAAAAGGAAAATGAGGGGCCGGCCCGGTGGAGCACTCGGTAGAGGGCAGCGCTTGGGAGTGCAGCGGCGCTCCCGCCGAGGGTTCAGATCCTATATAGAGACTGGTCCGCTCACTGGTTGAGCGTGGTGCGGGTGCGACACCGAGGGTTGCGATCCCGTTACCGGTCACGAAAAAAAGACAAAAAGGAAAAAAAAAAAAAAAAAAAGGAAAATGAGGCAAAGATACTGGGATTTCCCTGTGATTGATCTGCCAGGCACCAGCACAGCCAAGAAATAAATATTTGCAGGTTTTGTTGGCCTCACCAAAATCTCTGGTGTTACTGTGCTAGGCTTTGACCAGTTTAACGTAGCAGTTTCATGTATCTTGATTTCTATCTCATTGGTAAGACAAACGAAAAAGATTCTGCAAAACACTTCTACATCAGCACTGCCCAATAAAACTTGGTGCTGATGGAAGTGTCCTCTATCTGTGCTGTCCAATTTGTAACCACCAGCCACAAGTGGCTACTGAGTACTGGAAATGTGGCTAGTGCAGCTAAGAAACTACATTTTTTATTTAATTATAGTTGAATTAGTACATGTGGTTAATGGCTACTGAGTTGGAGGGCCGGCCCATGGCTCATCTTTAAAATAAATAAATAAATAAAGATGACCGGTAAGGGGATCTTAACCCTTGACTGGTCTTTTTTTTTTTTCCCTTTTTGTCTTTTTTTCATGACCAGCAACGGGATCGCAACCCTCGGTGTCACGCCTGCACTGCGCTCAGCCAGTGAGCGGACCGGTCTCTATATGGGATCCGAACCCTCTGCGGGAGCGCCGCTGCGCTCCCAAGCGCCGCACTCTACCGAGTGCGCCACCAGGCCGGCCCGACTGGTCATCTTTTAAAAAGATAAATAAAACAAATAAAAGATGACCGGTAAGGGGATCTTAACCCTTGACTTGGTGGTGTCAGCACCATGCTCTCCCAAGTAAGCACGGGCCAGCCGTGAAAGCACAATTTAGATGGTAAGATGTTTCTTATATGAGAAAAAGCCTTGCAGAATCATAAGAGATTTTTCCATTAGAAAAGCCTTTTACCCTTCCAGAATACATAAACACTTGGAAAAGGGTTAAGTTTTAAGGTAATGAAAAGGCTGTTGAGTAGGAACAAATGTATTTATTTCTAAACCTTAGTTTTTACATGAGAAATTACATGTTGTGGGTACAAAACTCCTTTTATTCACCAAGACTGTTTCTCACTATAGACCATTTCAGAGTCCCACAAGTCCTCTCAAACTAAAAGCTCTTGAATTCATTTATCAGCTATTTCAATTCCTACGATGAGACAGGATCTGGGGACATGGTGATAAATGAGACGTGGTTCCTAGTAGAGAAGTAAACCTTAATTACATCTGTGGTAAGTACTGTGAAGGGACAGCTATAGGGTGCTTTGAAAACATGTAATACCAAAGTCAAGGGTTCAGACCCCCATACTGTCCAGCTGCCAAAAAAACGCACAAAACATAATAGGGGCTGGTGGTGGTGGTTGGGGGCTGTTGCTATTGCAAGTGCAGGAACTGGCACATATGAAGGCCCATGATCAGGAAGAGTATGACACCCGCTGGCAACCAGAAAGGGAGCTCTGTGGCAGGAGAAACCAGTAGAGTAGAAACCTGAAGAGGTAAGTTATGGGCACAGTTCATGAAGAGCCCTGTAGGCTGTGAGGGAATTTCATTTTTACCCTAAGTAACTGGAAGCTACTGATTTTAAGCTTAGAGACAACAGGATCAGATTCATTTTTCTTAAAAGATCACTCTGGAGAGTAATAAAAGCAAATAGCATTATAAATGTGAGATTTGGGGCCAGCCCGTAGCTCACTCGGCAGAGTGTGGTGCTGATAACACCAAGGCCATGGGTTCGGATCCTATATAGGGATGGTCGATTAGCTCACTTGGGAGAGCGTGATGCTGACAACACCAAGTCAAGGGTTAGGATCCCCTTACCAGTCATCTTTGAAAAAAAAAATGAGATTTGTCTCATATAACAGGTTGCTCTCCTAATCATGAAGTCAATAGAGTTGATGTCTTGTTTTAAAGGAATGACAGATACCTTGTAGACAGGGAAAGGACCATGCTTGAGGACTCGTGATTCAGGGCACAGTTGGGGAGGCAGGGTTTAAACCCCTGAGGTTGGTCAAGCCAAAAATAACAGGATGGGCTGTGCCTCTGCCACCCTGACATATACTGAGCACCCGTTGTGGGTCAGGCCTTGCCTAAAGGCAAGGGGCACTAATGAGCGTAAAGGGGCAGAGGAGGTGAGGTAGGGTCCCTCAGAGATCTTAAGAGACTACTGAGACAGGACAGTACAATGGTTAGGAACATAGGTCTGAAGTCAGAATACTGGGGTTAGACTTGCAGCTCCACCACTTACTAGCACTCAGAAGATTAAAACCCATCAGGACTGACTGTAACAAACAGTATAAAATGATGATTGCTATAAGAAATATAAAACCATTGTTAGAGTTCAGAGAGATGGGCAGTTATTTATTTAATCCTACTAAAATTTTATAGTTTATTTTTTGTGCCTTAAGATTGAAACTTTAAAAAATATTTCCCTTTTGAAATAGAACTATAGTTATAAGTACTCCTTAGAGAGTGAAATGTTTGTGAAGGATGATGAAGGACAAGCGGATGCCTTGTTTGAGGTGGGGGGTAGGGGGGTGGCAGAAATGAATAATACCCCAGGCCTTTCACCTCCATGAATTTGTTCCTCAGCAGTCAGCTATTTGAGGTGAGGCTTTGGGCACCAGAAGCAAAGCCCAGCCATAGCAGTGACTCTGTGAGGCACTTGAAGTACAAGGGAAAATAAACCCTAGCCTGATATAATTATCACGGCCTAGGAGAAAAGCATCCAGACTCCCCTAGATGGTGTCTGAGAACTCCCTGGGTTCTACTCTAATACGTTTCCTAGGGTGGTAAGGCAGACACAGACTGACTGAGCCACAGCTCCTGCTTGACAAAAGCTCCTGTAGCCTGAGTCTTGCTCCACCTTTTAGGCCTACCCATGGCAGCCTCTGACCTACCCCCTTCCTATGATTTCCAGTGACACAGTCAAGTTAGTGTGGCAAAGAAAGATACTAGGACCTCAGGGCAGTCAATGTACTATGAGGAGCTTGTCCTAAGGGCAGAAAAAGGTTGGCTGCCTGCAAGATGGCCTAGAAAAAGGAAGCAACTTGCCCAAGACTGGCTTCATGGCTCACAAATCTGGTCCTCAGAGAAGTCACCTGCCCTAGGAGATTGGGCGGTAGGAGGGGAGAAATAAACATATATTCCTGGGAAGAGGTGTCAGTTTGTCAGAAGAATCAATCTCAGAGTTTTCTCGAGTGAGATCAGGGCTTATACTCTAATGCCTAAGAGAACTGAAGTGCAAGAAATGACAGAATCAGCTCCATGAACCCACCAGGGAAGAACAAGACCTGGTGAGATGAATTCAATTAGAAGTGCCTTAGGTTTGCAGGGCCTTTGGCAATCCAGGCCAAATTCAAACCTCACATCCATCATCTCTGCTAATCCACAGGAAGCCAGTGAAGTAGCATTGTTGGCCCTCCCACTAATTAAAGCAACTGAGGTTTAGAAATATTAAATGATTTGGCCTCTCTCCACTCTCACAGGAAAAAAGACCTGATTCTTAGTGTCTGTTCACCACAGCAGAAAGCTGCAATTGCTACTGAAATGGAGATAAGCGGTTAGTTAAGGGACCAGCAGTCTCAAAGGTAGACCCTCTCCACAGGAAGGTGGAAGGAGACGGAGGTTTTAAAGCTCTTCGTATGGCAAAGTCAACTAGGATGCCAGTGATGATGGCTCTGGCCTGCCCTTGGCTCTGGTATCTCAGAAACAGGGCACTGGCTCTGAGAATTAGGAAAGTGAGTAGTAGCCAGGGAAAGGGCCCTCTTCTCCCCATCCATTCCACTGTATCCACTCTACGTTGGGGAGTGGCCAGTACACTCCAATGACCATGTCTGTGAATCGTACCTCACCTCTATACGGACACGAGTACTACCCAAGATCAGTTTAGCTGGGTGTGTGGCCAACACTGCAGGGCACACATCTACACCTCGAACCGTCCTGCACTGCACAGCACCACACAGCACGGGGATATGGATTAGGAGCCCTTCCGAGAAGGGTGAGATGAGCTGACACTCCCTGTGTGCCTGGCCCTTCCCTCCAGATCCTGGAAGGCAGGTGGCAAGGAGCTCATGCCCAGCTCCAGGTGGCTGCTACCTGGGGGCCCTGCGAGGAGTCCAGAACACAGGGCACACCTGGCCTGGGTGCTACCCGCAGTGGAGCTTGCTGGCTGAACTAACAGCTGGAAGTATGGTCTCTGGGGAGGAATGCCAGAACTCAAATCCAAGCCCTTTTGGTGGTTGTGGGCCTGTTACTTAACCTTCTTGAGCTGTTTCCTCATGTCTCAAATGGGAATTATGTACCTTCTTCTAGTTGTTTGGTCAAGGGTTTAAGTTCCCAGTACCGGCCAGCTGCCAAAAAAAAAAAAAAGTCTTAGGAGTTATTCAGAGTAAATATAAAGCACTTGATAAATTGGCTATTAGTATTACAAATAAACTGTGCTAGGCACCGGAGAGCCATCAATAATGAGTGCAAGAGGTCTGGCTAGTTAGCTCACTTGGTTAGACCATGGTGCTGATAACACCAAAGTCAGGGTCTGGACCTGCCAGCAGGCCAAAAATAAATAAAAAATAAACAAAGACAGGGCTCCACCCCTCCTGGAGCTCACCAACAAATACACAAAGAAGTTCCATGCTAACAGACTGTCAAGAGGGCCATCCCTCCAAGGAGACACTGGGACTGAGGTGGGAGGTGACAGAAGAGCTCTGTCAGCGCTCCCCCTCTTTCCCTGGATCTTGCCCAACCGTGAGTGCTAGAGACAACCCTGCTCCAGCTCTGCCCTTAGGGATCAACAAATCTCAAAGCTAAAGAGCCTCCTGAAAAAAAGTTTTTAAAAATAAATAAATAAAATAAGGACTCTCCTGGGTTATCGAACAGTTCCAACATCTCCGTCTTTCTAGATTGCTGGATTCTAAGGGGCTGGAGTTGACTCCAGCCCTAACAGCGGCCATCTATGAATCCTCTGGTCCTACTCCAGGGTCTGGCTCTGCACTGGCACTCAGTTTCTTAAACAACTGGTGGCTGCTAAAGCAATGAATGGATGGGGGGGAGTGCAGGGGGTAGGACATTCTCAAGGGGAGCACATCATTCAAATAATAGCTTAAGTATACACATTTGTAATTAAATGCCCATTATGTGTTTCAGGCATTGTTTCTAGGCACTGGGGTACATATTGGTGAGCAAGGCAGGTAATTTCCCATCTCCCTTAAGATTTTGTGAGGAATGCTTACAAATTTGTGAGGAAGGCTTACAATTTTGTGAGGAAAATATTCATTGGAAATGAATATTAGAAAATGAAATTGGAGGGCCGGCCCGTGGCTCACTCGGGAGAGTGCGGTGCTGATAACACCAAGGCCACGGGTTTGGATCCCTACATAGGGATGGCCGGTTAGCTCACTGGGTGAGCGTGGTGCTGACATCACCAAGCCAAGGGTTGAGATCTCCTTACCGGGCATCTTTAAAAAAAAAAAAAAAAAAAGAAAATGAAATTGGGCTAAGTACCACAAAATACACTGACATCACCAAGCCAAGGGTTGAGATCTCCTTACCGGGCATCTTTAAAAAAAAAAAAAAAAAAAGAAAATGAAATTGGGCTAAGTACCACAAAATACACTGACATCACCAAGCCAAGGGTTGAGATCTCCTTACCGGTCATCTTTAAAAAAAAAAAAAAAAAAAGAAAATGAAATTGGGCTAAGTACCACAAAATACACAAACTGGGTACAATGGTCAGGAATAATGGGAAGGGGACATCCACTTAACTAGAGGTGGTTCAGGAAGGCAATTTGATGCTTGATCCTGAAGCTAAGACCTGTAGGATAAGAATAGGCCTTAAGTGGTCAAGGGGAAGGTCCTTCCAGGTAGAAAAGAGTCCCTGTGGCAGGAAAGAGTTTGGTGTACAAGGATCTGAAATGAGGGCCACTGTGATTAGAAAAAGGTGGGTAAGGGGGAAAAGGGTCTATTTCAAGGAATTTTAGGCCAAGGTAAAGGATTGGTATTTTACTTTAAATATAATGGGAAGTCGCTGAAAGGTTCTGAGTAACAGAGTAACCATCTGACATCTGACAGGATAATTACTGCTACTGAAAAGAGATTAAGTTGAAGGAAGACACAAGAGGAAAGGAAGGAAGAAGGAATAGACAGACCTGGAGAAGGCCACTTTAGTAGTCCTGGAGGAAGAGGATAGTATGGTCTGGACTATGGTTTTGGCAAGGACATGGAGAGAAGCAGTAACATTTGATATAAAATGTACATAAGGAACTGATGATGGGAAATAAGAGAAAGAATCAAGGATGACTACCAGAAATATGGCTGGAACAGGTAAGTGGATGGTAACACCATTTAAAGACATGGCGAAGATTGGAGAAGAAATGATTTTGGAGTGGGGAGACTCAGGAGTTCTATTTCAGACATATAAAGTTTGAGGTGTACTAAGACAACCAAGGAGAAATGTCAAGTATAGGATCTCTGAATCTTGAGCACGGAGGAGAGCTTTGGGACTGGATATACAAATTTAAGAGTCTCCAGTATTGAGCTGACTGCTTAGCACACTTGGTAAAATGTGGTACTGATAACACCAAGCTCAAGGGTTCAGATCCCCTTACCAGCCAGCCACCAAAAAAAAGAAAAAAGTCTCCAGCATCTAGATCAGCATTACCCAAGAGAAAAACAATGTGAGCCACAAATGCAAGCCACATAAGTAATTTGGAAACTTTTTTTTTTTTTTTTTAAAGATGACTGGTAAGGGGATCTTAACCCTTGGCTTGGTGTTGTCAGCACTACGCTCAACCATTGAGCAACCAGCCATCCCTACATAGGATCCGAAACCGTGGCCTTGGTGTTATCAGCACCACACTCTACCGAGTGAGCCACAGGCCGGCCCTAGGGATTTGTTTAAGTTTTCAAAGTTTTAGGGTTTGTTTTTTTTTTTTTTTTTTCTATTTCCAAGGGCCCTTGTTTATTTGGCCCGTCTCTTGTAGGACAAAGGCAGACTGGTGTTGTTCTGGGGGTGTTGTTCCTGCCAGGACTGCCTGATTCAGCCGCTCCGAGGCTGGGAGATGTGACCTCCCACTCCTGTAGCATTGTCCTGCTTTAAGGCACTTATGCTGGAATCCAAAAGACAGGCCAGGAGCAATTGCTTTTTTTTTTTTTTTTTTCCTACTCTCCCGAGTGAGCCACGGGCTGGCCCAATTTGGAAACTTCTAATAGCCACATTTAGAAAAGTAAAAAGAAATAGGTGCAATTAACTCTTAATTTTAATAATGTATTTTATTTAACCCAATATATGCAAAATATTATCATTTCAACATATAATAAGCATTTTAAAATTTTACATTCACAAATTTTACATTCTTTCTCATACTAATTTTCTGAAATCCCATGGGTATTTTACACTCACAGCACCACATGTGGCTGTGGCTACCATACTGGACAGTACACCTCTAGAGGGTATACAAAGTCAAGGGAATAGATGAAATCACTTAGAACAGGGTTTCAACCTTAGCACTACTGATATTTGGGGCTGGGTAATTCTTTGTGCAGGTGCCATCCTGGATGTTACAGGATGTTAAGCAGCATCCCTGGCCTCTACCTATTCGATGCCAGTATCACGCCCCAGTTGTGACAATTAAAAATGACTTCAGACATTGCTAAACTTCCCAGCAGGGGTTGGGGGGTAAAGAAGGGAAATCACTAGTGGTTGAGAACAACTGACCTAGAGGAAATGTAGAAGAGGGCGAAGGGAGCACTGGGGAACTCCAGCCTTAGTACCTGCCTTCGGTGGTATATGTGGGGAATTCAAAGGAACACTAAATTTTCCTAAGACGGTAGGTCATAGGAAAATGAAAGGAAGAGGTGGAGTGATTTCATGTGAAAACTTCAGAGCTCTAGTTTCTTGCACATGAAAAAACCCAATCAGTATCTGTAATAGCAACTACAAAAGGCCTTACCCACTTTCACCTACTATATTATCAAAAATTTTTCTCTTGCTTCTGACCCCTTCCTCTCAACAGCCAGTGACATTTACTGAAAACCACTATCCTCAAAGAGAAACTTCATATACCTGTTTGCAAAGAATTACTCAAGTTATAGGAAGCCCTAGTGGCAGACTTTAGTATTATGCTTCTACAGCCTCTAGTCCAGACACATAGCTTCCCTGAGCACAAAGAAAGGTTGGGGCTGGGCTGGAAATCTTTAGAATCCAGATGGTACATAAAGCCAATGGAATTGATGATGCCACCTAAATGGAGAACACAGAGAGGAGAACAGAGCTCCAGCAATGCCTGATTTTTACTACCCTGAAAACTTCTTGTCACCTTTCTTTTCACCTTAAAAACCCAAATCTGCTGTTTAAAGAACAAAACAGGGCTTTACCAGGGATAGCTAGGGGACAGGCTGGTGCAAATAGCTCAGTCCTGCAGCCTCCAACATCGAGGAGCCTGACATATATACAAAAGATCAGTTAAAAGTCCAGTGTACAGTGTGGCTAAAGCAGAGCGTGCAAAGGAGAGTAGGATAAAGTCAGAGAGATAAGAAGAGGGAGCAGATCATGTAGAGCCTTACAAACCTTTGGATGGACTTTGATTTTACACTCCAAATAAAATGAGAAGTCACTAGAAGGTTTTGAGCTGAGTTGTGACATTATCTGATTTATGTTTTAAAAGGATCATTCTGGGGCCGGCCCGTGGCTCACTTGGGAGAGTGTGGTGCTGGTAACACCAAGGCCACGGGTTCAGATCCCTATATAGGGATGGCCGGTTCGCTCACTTGGGAGAGTGTGGTGCTGGTAACACCAAGGCCACGGGTTCAGATCCCTATATAGGGATGGCCGGTTCGCTCACTTGGGAGAGTGTGGTGCTGGTAACACCAAGGCCACGGGTTCAGATCCCTATATAGGGATGGCCGGTTCGCTCACTTGGGAGAGTGTGGTGCTGGTAACACCAAGGCCACGGGTTCAGATCCCTATATAGGGATGGCCGGTTCGCTCACTTGGGAGAGTGTGGTGCTGGTAACACCAAGGCCACGGGTTCAGATCCCTATATAGGGATGGCCGGTTCGCTCACTTGGGAGAGTGTGGTGCTGGTAACACCAAGGCCACGGGTTCAGATCCCTATATAGGGATGGCCGGTTCGCTCACTTGGGAGAGTGTGGTGCTGACACCACCAAATCAAGGGTTAAGATCCCCTTTACCAGTCATCTTTTATTTAAAAAAAAAAAAGGATCCTTCTGGCTATTGTATTGTGAATAGATAGTGAGCAATGGTGGAAGCAGGGAGATCAGCTAGGAAAGAACTTCAGGAATCCAGGTGAGGGGTGACGATGGCTCTGACTGCGGTGCTCACAGTGGAGGTGATCAGTGGAGCCCAAAAGATTTCCTGATGGATTGAATGTGGATGTGAACCCTAAGTATTTGGCCAGAGCAAATGAAGAATGGGGAAGGGTAGAAAAGGAGTGTATAGTGGGGGGAAGATCAGTAGTTCAGTTTTGTACAAGTTGCATTTGTTTGTCTTGGGCTAGAATGTAAGTTTCAGATGGTGGAGTTTCCATTAGTTAGGGTTGTTAGGATCACATGAAGGAGAAACCACCACACAACCATTATGGACATGTGGCAGGAGCAAGAAATAAACCTTAATCTCTTAAATCAAAAAGAAAAATGACATGATTTTACAATGTGAAATCACTAGCAACTGTTCCTGCAGTGGTAGAGGTAGAAGCCCGATTAAAGGTTTGAGAAAAACATGGAAGGTGATAATTGGAGACAGAAACTACAAAAAAATGCTTTTGAGGAGTTATGCCACAAAAAAGGACTGAAGAAATGAGTTTTGCTACAAAAAGGAGTGAAGAAACGAAGTGGTAAATGGCAGGGTAGGCAACTGGAGTGAAGAGATTTTCTTTAAATGGGAATAACACAATGTTTGTATTGCTGATGAAACTGATCCAGTAAAGAGAAAAAATGGAAGACACAAGACGGAAAGAACAGCAGGAATAAGAGGATGGGCCCTAATGTGTAAGCAGAGCAACTGACCACAGTAAAAAGTTAGGAGGGAATATGACGGTAGGTGCAGATGTTGCAAGGTGGGTAGACGTGCTAAGACTGCTAGATTTTGCTACAATTCTCTTTTGATTCAGTCTTCTCAATGAAATTTGTAGCAGGTCATTAGCCCAGGAAGCACAACAGTTCCTCTCCTGTTGTGCAAACAAGAGAGCAAATGGACCAGGGATCCATCTTCCGATGCCTAGCAGAATTATAGGTCTATATAAGATACGAAGTTTGTGATCATTTATTTAAAATGAGACCAGTCACTGAAATTTTTCTCCACTCACATTCAGCCTCATAGGGAAGGTGTTTTAATCCGTTTTGTGTTGCTATAACAGAAATACCTGAGACTGGGTGATTTATAAAGAACAGAGGTTTATGTGGCTCACGATTCTGGGACAGCTACATCTGGCATGGGCCTCAGGCTGTTTCTACTCATGGTGGAAAAGTGGCAACAGCCAGTGGGTACAAGCAGATCACTTGGGAGAGGAAGCAAGAGAGAGAGAAAGAGAGGAGGTGCCAGAGTCCTCTAAACAATCAGCTCTCACAGGAACTAACAGAGTGAGAACTCATTCACTACCCCTCCTTCCCCAGGGAGAGTATTAATCCATTAGTGAGGGATCCGCCCCCATGACTCAATCAGTTTCCAACACTGCCACATTGGAGATCAAATTTCCACGAGTTTTGGAGGGGACAACACATTCAAACTCCACCAGGAGGCAAATGAATAGGTAAAGAATTCGGTTTTATCTGGGTTGCAGTTTTGCCAAGTGAATGAATATGATGAAGCTGAGGGGCTAAGGTAGCTTGCAAGGGAATTGATATTGTAGGCAAAGGAATGACAAAGATTGGCCGCGGGTTTCTTTTTTTTTTAAAAGATGACCGGTAAGGGGATCTCAACCCTTAGCTTGGTGTTGTCAGCACCACGCTCAGCCAGTGAGCAAACCGGCCATCCCTATATAGGATCTGAACCCGCGGCCTTGGTGTTATCAGCACTGCACTCTACCGAGTGAGCCACGGGCCAGCCCTTTGGGTTTCGAGTTGGGTAAGGAAGGAAGTGAGGATATTAAGAAGGTCAGGGATAGTGAAAAGTTGGCAGGATCAATGGAGTGGAGGTTACAGTGGAATCAAAAGGATTGTTGGAATGTTAAAAAAAAGCAATCTGGAAAGATAGCTTACTGAGGTAAGGAGCACAGAATAACTTCAAGAAATTAAGAGGCTGCCATTTTGAAAAGGATTGTCTCCAAAACAGAAAACAAAAAAAATCTCTTCCACATCAATTGGTTTAAGAATGGTGCACCAATGATAGGATATACCTATTCCCTCTTGGTAAAGGGGGTAAATACTGCCAGTCCAATTTTTTATCCATCTGCCATCTTAAAAAACGTCTAGCAGTAAAACCTAAAAGAAATTTGTTTAAAGAAACTGTTTAGTGACAAACAGATTTTTGACGATGCCCAGCTATTGTTTTTATTTCATTATTGACTTTGGTAAATCAAATCAATATGGTCCTAACATGACTCTTTCTAAATTGGAAGTCATATGAGTTACATAAATTAGTCTTTGATGAAATATTGGACCAACCAGTGGGAACACTGGTCTACACACATTCAAGCCATGTTGTCAGCCAAATGGTTTAGTGAAATCAGGAAAACATAAGAGGCTGTTCTTGTCACAGCATGAGAATGCATCAGGGGCCGGACCATGGCTCACTTGGGAGAGCATGGTGCTGACAACATCAAGTCAAGGGTTAAGATCCCCTTACCAGTCATCTTTAAAAAAAAAAAAAGAGAGAGAGAGAGAATGTACCAGAATTAGACCCAAAGAGGGGAGAATTTAAAACAAAACAAAAACATGGCTTTGAAGTGAAATAAGCCAGGCACAGAAAGAGAAATACTGCATGTTCTCACTTATTTGTCAGAGCTAATAAAAATAAATATACAAACAAATGGGGGTTGGGGGAAGACAAAACAATCACAATTCCTTGAAGTTGTTAAGTGAGCACATATGATGCTGATGTGGAGGAGAGAGGGAGGGGGGAAAGAAGGAATTGGTAAAGGGACATGAAAATCAACTACATTTGGGGCCGGCCCGTGGCTCACTCGGGAGAGTGCGGTGCTGATAACACCAAGGCCCCGGGTTCGGATCCCATATAGGGATGGCCGGTTAGCTCACTGGCTGAGCGTGGTGCTGACAACACCAAGTCAAGGGTTAAGATCCCCTTACCGGTCATCTTTTTAAAAAAAAAAAAAAAGAAAAGAAAATCAACTACATTGTATATCGATAAATAAGACAAAAACAAAAACAACACATGGCTTTAGACACCCAGAAATTGAGAAATCTGCTAATATACAAGCTATAACTTGACCTACAACCATTACAGAAAGCCAGTTGAGTAAAGGTTCAACAAATCTGCCACCAAGAAGGAAACCTGGGGGTTGAGACCTCCACTTAGGTCAACATACTGAGAGCTCTGGGTCAAGTCTGAGGTGAGTTCTGCAACCAGATAATTTACACAGAGGCTATCAATGGCCTTGATTCAAGGAAAAGATCATGGGACCTGAGTGAAGAATAATTCCTTATGGGGTAGACGGACATAAGGATAAGCCAAATATGGCAACGCACCCAGATGGAATGGAATATTGATTGCAAATCAAATATAATGAACTTTCACCAAATATTAGGAGATTCTCAAAATCACAAGTAAACTTTATCTTGGATTGGTAATGTGGCTAGTTTGCCAAAGAAAATTGTTTTAAAAGGGGTTAAAAACTTACGTGTCTACCCCAAATTTGATTTGCATGTTGTCCACCAGAAATATACACTGTGTTACAGGATGGAGAAGGAATAATAGGTGAGAAATGTCATTCTCACCCATCTTGACTAAGAGGCAGTGTGGGCTCATGTAGGTTCAATCCTGAGATAGAGAAGTCTGGGCACTGTCGCAATTAGATTGAAGAGCGTCACTGGTTCTTCAGCAGATTCTGTAGGTTGATCCTACAGTTGGAGTCCTTGCAAGAGACAGGCATCCCAAACCACAGCACATCTGATTGACACTCCATAAAGTAAAGCATAAGTATATTATTCAAAGAACTCCAAGCCAATTTACAGCCAGGGTTGATTTTGCCCCTAGGCCAACCCCCAGAAACAGTGATTTAATTGGTCTAGGTTAATGGTTCCCCCTGGGTGAGTAGGGTTTGAGATATCTCCTGCTCATTTCAGTCTTTTATCAAAAAGAGTGTTAAAATTTCTTGTTTCATTTTGGGGTTTTTTTGGCAGCTGGATGGTATAGGGCTCAAACCTTGGACTTTGGTGTTATAAAATTTCTTGTTTCTTATAATCAGAAGAGGAGATATGATACTGTCCTAATATCGTTTTTTTTTTTTTTTTTCCCACCCACTTGGTTTCACTGCAGTTAATATTTGTTTAAATTCAGTCCTCAAATGAGTGGTCATCTAGAAAACAAAGTCAGACACCTACTTCATTCACACTTTATATCAAATAAATTACAAATGGCTCAAAAATATAAAGCTAAAAAGTGAAACGGTAAAAGTACCCCCCCCCCCAAAAAAAAAATGTTGTTGTATGCTTGAAGTGCATAATATAACTTTTCTGCATGGCAAAAACATCATGAAGTAAAATAACAAACTGAAAAACAGTAGCAACCCATGTCACAGAGCAAATCTCTTTATATATACACTGCTTCCACAAATTAATAAACATCCAATTAAAAAAAAAGTCAAGGGCTAAAGATATTGACAAAAAGGAAATATATGTGGCTCTTAAAAATATGAAAATGGTCAATCTTACTCATTGTAAAATTAGATGCTAATTATAACTACAATAAGATATTAGGCAACTTAGCTTGCTTGGAAGAGCATGGTGCTAATACCACCAAGGTCATGGGTTTGGATCTGTGTTATCGGCCAGCCACCAAAAAATAAAACAAAGGAGATACTGTTATGGTCTAAATGTTTGTTTCTCCCTGCCCGCCCCCCAAATTCATGTTGAAGTCCTAACCCCCAAGGTGATACTAGGAAATGAGACCTTTGGGATAGGGATTATTTCATAAAGGCAGAGCCTCCATGAATGGGATTTAGTGGCTTTTGTGACCAGCGGTACCGCGCTCAGCCAGTGAGCGCACCAGCCATCCCTATATAGGATCTGAACCCGCGGCGGGAGCGCTGCTGCGCTCCCAGCGCCGCACTCTCCCGAGTGTGCCATGGGCTCGGCCCAGATTTAGTGGCTTTCTAAGAGATCCCAAAGAGCCCTTGCCCCCTTTTGCCATGTGAAGACACAGAGAAGTTGGCAGTCTGGAACCAGAAGAGGGCCCCTACCAGTTGACATCCTTCAGAACTGTGAGAAAAATTTCTGTTGTAGTTAGCCACCCAATTTATGGTATTTTGTTATACCAGCCTGAACAGACTAAGACAGATAGCATTTTTGTTCTTTTTTTGGTAGCTGGCTGGTGCTAGGATCTGAACCCTTGACCTTGGTGTTATCGGTACCACACACTAACCAAGTGAGCTTACTGGCCACATGATACCATTTTTAACCCAAACCTATCAGGTTGGAAGAGATCAAGAAATGCACTGATAAGGGTATAATGGAACATTCTCATACCTAGCTGGTGGGAACATAAACTGGAACGACTTCTGAGGACAATCTGACATATAGCAAAATATAAAATGCCATTCCACCTCTAGGAAGATAGCTTACTGACATATCTACATTCATGCCAAATAACCATTTTTCTTTCTTTTTTTTACTGACCTGTAACGGGATCGCAACCCTCGGTGTCGCACCCATACCGGGGACCGGCAACGGGATCGCAACTCTCGGTGTTGCATCCGCACCGCGCTCAGCCAGTGAGCGGGAACCGGTCTCCACATGGGATCTGAACCCTCGGGATCTGAACCCTCGGCGGGAGCGCCTCCGCGCTCCCAAGCGGCGCACTCTCCAGTGCGCCACCGGGCTGGCCCCCAAATAACCATTTTTCATCTAACTCAGAATGCAACTTATTTTAAGGTACATCATTATTTTATGTGCTACTAAAAATAAACAATTAAACTGTGAGATGCATGGGTATCAAAACACATTCAAATTTCAGACACATTAAAAAATGTGAAAATAGAGGGCTGGCTGGTTAGCATAGTGCTCATAACATCAAGGTCTGGAGTTCAATCCCTGTACCAGGCTAGCCACCCCCCCCAGAAAAAATTGCTTTTGAATGTGAAAATAATATGTCTAAAAACTGATGAAACATTTGTGGCAATAGGCATGCTGATAGTATTGATCTGGCGATCACATCTTGGGCACAAGTGATGATGGTCAACTTTGTACTCCATGAATATGCATAACCAATAAAATAAAAATTTTAAAAAAATACTAATTCAAATGAAGTGGTAACATGAAACCATAGCATGTAAGATGCTGGTTTCTACTTGTTACCAGATGTTGCCATCACTTCAAACCGTTAAATGCATCAAGAGTTTCAGATATATTCGTGTGTGAAACATTTTCTGACTTCTACTTTATGTTAGAGACAGGTCTCAGAAAAATCGTTGCCTCACTGTTTAATAAAATGTCCTTAAGATTGCCAATAAAAAAGTTAATAATTGATGAAATATATTCTATAACCTCATATTAATTTCATTGCATAAACCTTTTAATCGAGGCATATATTCAAAGTTTGGTTCCCTATTTTCTCTGGGCCTTCTGCATTTTATAGGATCTACCACGTTGAAATTCTGCAGGGAACTTTTCTTTTTTGGGCCTCTTATCCCCCAGGCTGCTTCTCTGGCTTTCCAGGAAAGACACTTATTGTTCACTAACATCTGCTCTTCAAACCATTTTGAGTCTATAAATAAATCAAGACATCCTAGTTCATCTCACCAGTGAATAAAAGGCATTTTCCTTCCCTTTGCAATAGCTTGGATGAAAGTGATTGGACTATACTTAGTTCTACACTAAGGAAGCTCCCAACTCATAAATTTTGTGTCAATATTCCTTATCTCGTTTCATACCTAAATACAAACAAATCAGTGGGTTGGACAGAGGTACTGAAGGAAACAGCAGGCACAGTCCTTAATGGAAGCACTACCCCCTAGTGGACAGAGCACTAAGGTTCCCTCTGTTGGCCTTGAATATCTGCACAAAACTAGAGATTTTAAGCTTCACTTATCACTAACTAAGCACTTCCTCTTTTTGTGTCTTGACAAAGAGCACCATCCCTGCTTTAGATCTCAGGGGTGCTATTTATCTACCAACAAGTAATATAAGTCTGTACTCCTGTCAGAAGATATGCATCTGGGGAGAGGCTGCAAGATTCAGTGTATATTAAGCCATCATCATCTGTCTTAAGACTGAAAAGGGAGAGGTTAGCATGACAAAAGTTTTTAATTGAAATAATGCACAAACATGGTTTAACAAAGCAAACAGTATGACTTTTTAAGAAGTACTGTCCCACCCTCCCCAGAAGCCAACTATCTCTTTTTACCTGTTCCTTACCTTTGTTTCTGAATAAGATGCTCATAATTCTCCATTTGCCACTTTAAAAAAATTATCTCTTCTACGAGTTTTGCTGACACATACTGCCCAACCGTCAACACTTCATCAGTTAGATGACAATTTTATTAAATTAATATTCAGTGCTGCCATGATTGTGTCCCCCCAAAATTCATGTTGAAATCCTAATTCCCCAAAGTGACAGTATTAGGAAGTAAGGCCTTTGGGAGGTAACTAAGTCATGAGGGCGGAGCCCTCAAGAACAGAATTAGTGTCCAAAAAGAAACCCAAGGGATCCCTCAACCTTTCTGCCATATGAACACAGTAAGACAAAAGCCAGACACCAAATCTGCCAATGCCTTGATCTTGGACTTCTTGGCCTCCAGAACTGTGAGAAACAAAATTCTGTTGTGTATAAGCCACGCAGTTCATGGTATTTTATTGTAGCAGCTCAGACTAGGACAAGCCCCATATATTATCAGTCGTCATTTACTGTAGTTAATATTCACCTTAACTTTTTTGCTCTTCTCTGTACTTGACCAGTAATTAAGCTCTGTAAGCCAGAAATTTCCTCAACATGCTCAAATACTGTAAGCTTTTTGTCTCTGAGACATCCCCTCGTGGAACTTTTTCTCCTTCAACCTGGACTGTTGTTCTCAAAGCCCACTGCAGAAAAGTAGTCCTGAGCTTTGCCTCAGCATGGGACCATGTGTTAAGAACTCAAAGTACTGAGTTGACTAACCCCAGAAATTTAAAACAGCACTTAATACCCCAGCGCAAATGGTCTACTCCTCACTACTCCACTCCCCCCCGCCCCAGTCTACTTTAACACTGAGGTAGCTCTAGGGTAAAGGAGCCTTGTTTAATTTAGCATTCTTCAAAGTCAACTGAAATTTTGAGGGTGCTCAGAAAACTTTTAAGTTGAGGTTTAACACCTTTTTTTTTTTTTTTGCAGCTGGCTGTTAAGGGATCTGAACCCATGACCATGGGGTATAAGGCCCACTCTAACCAACTGAGCTAACTTGCCCGCCCGTAAGAGGTTTAACACCACATCAAACTACAGATCACCCTGAAAACTCTCCTCTCATAGGTCCCTTGACCCACCCAGAACCAGGCTGGGCCACATGTCATCACTATGAAACAGTGTGACCATTCCCATCCTCACCTGATTTCCAAGGATACATCAATCATTTGTACACCGAGGCAACATGTTCTATTCATCTTTATATTCTTTACCTGGTAACCTTCACCAGAGAGTACTTAGTAAAGTGCAAGGCCAGCTCTCAGGTGGCTACTCATCACATTTTACTGAACAGAACGAATGGTGGAATGTCATGAAAAATCAGTGTATTACAGCATTACTCTTGAAAAATTATATCACTCCTGAGTTAAGTGATGGCAGTACAGCCTTGTCAATTACATAGACCAGACTGTGTAGTTGCAATTCAGACATACATTACGTTGGAAGTTTAAACAAAAAATAATCTCAAAATGCCTTCATGTTGAAAATCATTGATTTTCAAGTCACCTCTTCAAAATAATTTTAGGGGCCAGCCAGTTAGCTCAAGTTGGTTAAAGCATGGCGCAGACAACACAAAGGTCAAGGGTGTGTATCACTGTACCAACCAGCTGCAAAAAAGTAGTAATTTTAGAATTCACTATCTTCCCATTGTTCTTATTTGTTTCTCCTTCCAACAAGTCAATAGTTTAAAAAAAAAGACCTCTAGTATAAATTATAAATGTGGCACTAAGCTGGCCTAGATTGAGTCATGAAAAAACTGCTCTTAGGCTGTCTGTTAATAGGTAGACGAGGCTCTCAAAGCAGAAAACAAAAATGATTTAACAGAATCAAGGAGTTAACATTTTAACCACAACTTATTTCATAATGCAAAAATACATTACACTCATTTTTAATCTACTATAACATGTCACTTCAGAAAAGCCTTCACTAGCCATCCCCATCTAACCAGTTCTCTACTTGACATTTATGTATTTGATCTCCTCCAAAAACACATGTATCCCAAACACCAAATATTTGTTGAATCAATGAATACTCTCCATCTTTTGAAACTTGCCAGCCCCACCCACCCGATGAAGGGCTGTGTGTATGTGTGTATATACATTTTTTTGGATGGATGGCTGGTATGGGGATCCGAACCCTTCACCTTAGTGTTACAAGGCACTCTAACCAACTGAGCAAACCAGCCAGCCCCCAAGGGATATACTAATAGAGTAAGAGTGTGGACAGTGATGGGTCTGTCCTTTAATGAAAAAGGGACCAAAGCAAGTACAACCGTCCTAAGAAAGGTGGCAGTGGCAGTGAGGGAAGGACAAAACTGACAAAAATATGTGCTAGGGGAATTTTTTCTTTTTTTTGCTAGGGGGATTAAACAAGAACACATAAAACACCTAGCACAGGACCTCACATACAGAATATATTCAATAAATTACATGTTATATAGATACAGAGCTGTTCCAATCTTGGCAGTTGAAGAATTATAATGCATCAATCAGGTAGAAGTGTTCGCAAAATCTGAAAAATCATTCAGCCCCTCTATCTTCCATCACTGCAACCCACCTTTCCTGAAAGCATAACACCTGGCATAGAGTAGATGTCCAATATTTGCTGACTGAATGATTTGAGAAATACCCTAGACACAACTCTATATATACTGAAAGTGGAGCAAGAAGGTACAGACAATAAAAATATACGAAAGACAAACACTACTGGTTTTGGTAGAACATGGAACTAAGAGGCAGTGGTTCTTCCTTGCACTCAGCCCCCATCCTCATTATTCAATAAACTAATCTAAAGCTCGCTATTGGGTCCTTTGTGCCTATCATTTAAAGGCTATAAGTAGAAGTAATGAGGTACTAGTGGTACCATTCAGGATTTTGGCAGAGCTAAATGCTCTGTTGGAGCTGCAGTTTCATTTTTCCATATGGCATGAAAAGTGGAAGCTGACCTCCTCTTCCCCCAGATCCCTCCTTTTCCTGGAACTCTTCCCTGGAAATAAGTCAGGCTACATATGTTGACCGGGTGGTTGGAATGGTAGTCATAGGAGTAAGGTGATGATTTTTTCTCTAGCAGAGAAAAATCTACATCTCTAAACTACTAGTAAATAGCTGATTTTATAACAAAGGTGGACCAGTGGGAGAAGTCTTCACTGGAATAATGCTGCTTTGCTTGGGTTCTTCTGTATAACCTCTTTTTACTTTTGGCACCTACAAGTCCTATCTACAATAAAATAACCACAGTGATGTTCAACCAAAGTTGAACATCTTAAAGCTTTACATCCTCCCCTTTGCTTCAAGGTACAAATAAAGAACCCAGAAACAAGCCCGAGTAAGAACTCTCTCAAAGCACACATACCCTAAGTTGAAAAACCATTTATTTTACTGGAAAGAAAAAAGTGATCCAACTCTATAGGTCTAGCCTTTGGGCCAAAAAGAGACCCAGGAGCAGTGACACTCTCAACAAGGTCATTCCCAAATCCAACAGCCACAGGAAGCAGGAGGTGGGAGGACATAGCACAGCTCCCACCACAGTTTCTGCACACAATGAGGCCTGCTGGGAGAATAGAACATGAATGGGAAGCTACAGAAATATTGAAGGACTGGAAGAACAGGAAAACGGGCAGGAGAGAGGAAAGGAAGAGAAGGTCTGAACTTAGCAAGGTAAATAAAGGTCCATGGTTCCTGAGGGACTGAATGCACAGAGCCGAGAACGTCCCGGAGATGGGGTACCACGAAGGGTGTATTCTCATGCACAACCGCAGCTTGGAATTTCAGCCCACACACATCCCACCTGAAAGAGAGCACAATACAGGGGCTTTACAGAAAAGCTCAAAAGGGCTTTCCCACTTAAAACTTCAAAGAACATCTTTACAAAGTCTGATAACTTGACATTCCTTTTAAATTTACTTGTACCCTTCCCAAGTATAATAATCCCCTAAAGTGAAAAGAGCTTGAAAGCCAGAGAATAACTGAACTGGGAAAGCAAAACTATCCCTTTCTCTAAATTAAACAGCAAATCTTCTTTCATGAGAGTAGGCAAAGACATTCCATTGCTCTTGATGTAAACATTAGCATTCCTCAGGGAAGGTAATTCCATATCACAAACTGTCATCAGAGAACAGGAAAAAGGTAAAGGTTCCAATTAGCTCTGTGGGGTAAAAAGTCAATGACATGTTTCAATCTGGGGGTTATTGCCAAGGTCCAAGGTAAAAATCATTCAAGGTCTAGACATTAGTAGTATCAACTAAACAAGTTCTAAGACCTAAGGATATCCAATTCTGCCTAGGGAAGAAACTAATTTTTGAAAGAAGGCAAGGAGGGCGTAAGCTACGTATCAAGTCATCACTCATGTTTCTTTTCCAGACTTATCAGTGATTTCCTATCCAATCTCCCTGGGCAAGTCATATACCTTGTGTCCTAACTGAAAAAGTGACAGAACATCACCCACACTGTTATAACAGGATTAAAGATCAATGGTACTGACTGGGACACACTGGGGCTATTCAAAACTAAGGGTGTTGAGAATTACCCTTAAGTACAACAGTAATCTCAAACACATAGAGTCCAAAGCTGGCAAGCATCAGAAGATAATACATTCAAGTAAAGCCAAAGGGATCATTTTCAAAATGTATGGTAGCAGAAAAAGCCAGAGGACTCAAGGTAGAGCTGGTGGCTCAAGAGTATTAAATGACCATAACAAGTAGTGAAAAGATGAAGGGAGTGATCTGCTTATGGCAAAGCTCCCAACCCTGGATTTCAACATTATCAAAAAGAGTAAAATTAACAGGTGGTGTATACATACTCATATTACCATATACCTCAAGGAGGTGGAGGATGTCAAATCTAGCATTGTAGGAACAGGTAAAAATAAACAACAACAACAACAAAAAAACACAACAAACTAATAAGCTGTTACAGGACAGATTCAAAGAATAGCAATAGAATGGGTACTCTTCAGGGAATGAATCTGACCTGAGTAGAGAAGTTTGATTTTGGAGTCTATGCCCAGACTTCCTTGAACTTTACGAAAGAAGATAAGTTTTCTACTTCTCTCTGCCCCAACTTACCATCAAGTAAGTTTATAAACTCATAGGGGCTGAACTGTTCAGGAACCTCAGAAATACGCTTCAAGATTAAGATGATGCCATTTTGGTAGTCTTCATAGTAACTGGGACCTGAACAGTGATAACCAGTTAGCTACAGTTATGAACTTTCATTAGAGGTCATTCAGACCTTTAACAGAGTACCAAGCAGAACAGCAAACTTGAAGACCTTAGTAATGTCGCAAACCTAGGAAAATCAACAAAGGCTCTGAGAAACAGCACACCTGAGTCTGAGTATCTGGGTCCCAGGTGCAGTTCAATTATATCACATAGGTGTGACCCAAGATTCACCAGCACATCACTCTTTGTTTTTCCAGGCACAAATAGAATCAGATTGACTTCCACTACCAGGAGCCCTGGAAAAATAGCCATGAGGGCCAAGGACGTTTATATATTTCAGTTTAACAGTTTAAGACTTCTCCCTAGCCTCTAAACCATGCTAGTCATCTCACCCCAACCCTGCAAAAGCAAGCAAGCAAGCAGGGCAGCCTAATTGGAGCCCTTTAGGCTGAAGGAGGGATGGCAAAACCAGAACAGGGGACACCCCACCACTCTCACCTCAAGCTTTAAAAGGCTGAGTACCGCGCCCGATCCGCATACTGCTCCCGCTCATACCGGGCCATGTCGTACAGGGAATTCCGCGCGGCTGCTGAAGCTTGGGACAACTCACTCTCATGCCCGTAACCGTAGCCCTCTCCAACAGTGGGGACTGGGGCTGTAGCACGACGCAGGGGGCTCCGATCCCGCCCGTAATATGAAGTGGAAGCTGCAGTAACAGCAGCAGCGGCTGCTGCAGCAGCAGCAGCTGTGGCAGCAGCAGCTCCTGAGGTCGGCAACAGGTGTCTATCGTAGGGATCGAGAGAGGTGGAGGTGAGGTGACTGGCCATGGCTGTGTTCTGGACTTGTGGCAGCTGGGACAGGGTCTGCTCTGCGTAATTATACGCGGAGGCAGCTGCAGCCGCCACTGCCTCATAGGACCGGGCAGCACGGCAGCGCTTGTAGTAGGCATCGAGCGCTCCGTACGCGTTGTTGTAATACAATGAATCCCCATAGCTCATGGTGTAAGGTGTACGCACTGCTCCATATTGGTCATTATATTGCTCGGTCAAGTCTGCCACGCGGCCCGAACGATCTATTGGACACTCTTTGGACCAGTGCCCCTCTTTCCCGCACCGATAGCAGCCGCTCTGGTCTCCCATCCCGGGCGCAGTCCTAAGCCGGCTGGTGGACAACTGCACGTGCATTCGTTTGCCTTGAAGAAACAGACGCAAGAAGGGTTGCTATCACTCTTAGTCACAGCCCCAGCCCCTACCCCAGACACTGGTCATAGCAATGGCTTTACCTAGACAAATGTAATGCAGGACTCATGATCGCCAAAAAGATTTTTTTAAAAAAAGCCCTACATATACATTCAGTATAATGACCTGACTACAGGAAAAGAACAATTAGATGAAAAAACGTTTCAGGGCCGGCCCGGTGGCGCACTGCGCTAGTACGCCGCTTGGGAAGCGCGGAGGCGCTCCCTCCGAGGGTTCGGATCCCACATACAGACCGGTTCCCGCTCACTGGCTGAGCGAGGCGCGGGGGCAGCGCTGAGGGTTGCGATCCCGTTGCCGGTCCTGGTCCGGTACGGGGGCAACACTGAGGGTTGCGATCCGTTGCCGGACACGGAAAAAAGACAAAAGACAAAAAAAAAAAAAAAAAACGTTTCAGCTATAATGCTAGTTTAATGCTTAAGGAAGAAATTACTCTTGATCAAAAACAAGCATCTTATACTCTGCCAAGTAACTGTGGACACAAATCTACTCCAAACAGTGGCTCAATGTCAAAAGAAACCAAAGTAACAGTGCCCCACAAGTTTCTGACACCTCCAGTCTTCACTAGGAAGACTGATTTCATTAAGCAGGACAACTTAAAGACCAGTTTTCCCACCCCCCCCCAAAAGAAGTCAAAGAGAATGGAATAAAAGACTGTAAAGTTACCACCATTAAAGAGTGCTCTAGACTCGAACCATGGCTGAGTATGGCAGGCAAGTTTCAGAGTACATCTTCAGAAAACACACTCGTGAATTGGGGAGGTAGGGGGACACAACAGAAGTTGAAAGACAGTCTTCCCCCTTAACTGGGTCCTTTAAATTGCTGATTCTGAATATGATGCTAACAGGGATTCCTTACAATCTGACAGCTACTTTTAGTGACCCCACCCCCACCCCCACCCCGGTCAAAGGAAAACAGAGCAGACTGTTCACAAAACGCCTGAATTTTTAGGAAGAATATTATAAAAACCATGGAAGGGGGATGAGAAAAGTGAAGATTAACCAGTAATGTAGACAATGGACCAAACTGCTCAGTTTAGCATGATCAAAATACTTTTTCTCCCTAAACTAGGGATCAGAGATCCTAAAAACATGCACCTATTACTAATTTTTCCTCTGAAAATACAATTTGTATTCTGAAAATGAAAAAATACTACTTCCAAAAATCTGACAAAGGAAAAGCAGAATCTTCTTTGGGAAAGTTACAACTAAGTTTTAAATCTCTTCACAAAACAATTTCTACCTAAAATGATCTACCAATTTACCTGTAAGCAAAGTCCACAAGGGATCCAAAACCAGCAAAAACTTCCCAATGCAATTGGCTATGGTGCACCCAAATAATTGAAAAAAGTTAACAGAAAGAACCAAGGGAGAGTCAACAAATGGGTCCTCTGACATTACAGAAAGTGATAAACACACAATTTTACATGCAAAATTAAAGTCAAGTTCTGGGAGACTAAACACAATGAGAAAAGAGGGTGAAAGAACCAATATGGTTAAAAAAAAAATCTGGTTTAAAACATTACCTCTGATAAGTTTAGGTTGCAGGTTATTAAAAGAGATAAAACATGCAATTAAGTACTTAAATGCTCTCTCTGGCATTTATTTGCCCAGGGGGCCACTTTGTCATCTAACAAAATCAGAGAAAACAAGTGCAACCAAGAAACCAAATGCACATTCAAGACATAAAGATCATTAATAAACGTCCTGATCTAAGGATTTGTCGATTCTAATGCCAGAAAAAGCTAAATCTTTAAAAATATCTAAAATACATTTTTTCTTTTTTTTTTCTTCTTTTTGCAGCTGGCTGGTTCGAGTATCTTTTAGTGTTGTAACACCATGTTCAATCAACTGAGCTAACTGGCCAGCCCTAAAATAGACTTTAAGTGGGCAAACACTGAGAATAAATCCTACTAATTAATATTACCTAGTAAATATTACTATTCAACATACACATAGGAACTCTACTAGAACTTTATTAGAAATGAGAAAAGCTAACTTCTTTTTTTTGCAGCTAGCCAATACAGGGATTAAAACCTGGATACTGGTGTTATGAGCACCACACTAACCAACTAAGCTTACCAGATAGCCCTGAGAAAAACTAATATTAGGGAAAATAAGACAAAATAACTTAGCATCAGAGCACCTAGAGTTCAGATGCCCACAATTATGTTATGTTGTAAGGATAATCTGTCCTGAATCAGACCACAATGTCCTCCCCTTACTCATTCAACTGCTACAAGCGAACACCACCTCTTCTATAAACTGGGTTAAAGTATGGAGGAGGGTCCAAAAATTAGGCATCACATCACGAACCCTCCACAACAGCAGCCTTTGCTCCGAATTAAGTTGTTGACAAAATAATTCTCAACTTGCCAATTAAAAAAAGAAAGCAAACTAGACCTGGGAGACCTGTGACACTTTTCTTTAATAATGCACAGCAATGCCCATGATACACAGCACCTATTATGTGAGGGAATGATGATCAGACCTATGGCTCTAAGAGAGGCCCAATTTAAGGGAAATGTACACCAAATAGAGCAGTAATGACTCTTAACAAGGGAAGTACTCAGGAAAAGAATCAGCCATTATCTTGTTCGTATAAATATGGTCAGAATGTAGGTTTGAAATACAACAAGGAGTTATGAAAATGCCCCGTAATTTGAAAGCTAATTACAACCATAGGGAAAAGGCTCTTTTGACACTGGGGACCCAAAGGAAGTGGGAGAAGAGTTGAGAGTTCAGCTGCAATTCACCATGGTTACCACCTCCTAATTGCCACCCTTGCCACAGTTTAAAGCTTAAAACAAGAAAAGATAATACCTTCCAAATAAAGTGACAATCCACATCTTCACCCATGCTGCCCCCTCCAGGCACAAAAACCATTATTCTAGTCAAGGCTCCAAGATAATGTCCATCTAAATGCTCTATTCACGAAGGTTGTTAAAGTCCACCCCCCAAACCAATGAAAAAACAAGTCATTATTACCCAAAAAATCCTAATGCCTCCTCCCCAGAAACTCCTGAAGTCAGCCTTTTAATTCTGCAGTGACCTTATCCTCAAAACACAAACCTTTTGTACATGTACAATACAAAAGCAACAAGAGGTATAGCCCTTTAAAAACTATCCTTATAGAGAAGTTAAGAGTTGGGGTAAACTGGGGGGACCTTAAACAGGATTCTACCCCTAAATGTGTTGAACTGCTTTGTCAGGTTCTTTGTATGTCAAATAATAAATAATGTTGATACTGTGCTGAGGTGATATATTCTGAGTAAAGCATTCTGCAATGTGCTCTACTACCAAAAAAACCCCAAAAAAGATATAACAACTTGGAAAGTCTTCAGAGAAAAGGATTTCTGCACTGATAGGCACAAAAGCCTTAGGGGCTCCAAATGAAAGCATAGTAGTTTTTCCTCAGGACACCTACTTTGCCTAAGATAAAGCCTTTAAATCCCATGCATTCTCCATCTTAAGAAATCCATCACCCATACTTAATCCTTTACCACCAGCCAGCCAACAGCTGTATCTCTACCCAAAACCCTTCCCTTTACTTATCCAGCTATTTTCTGCACATAGTCTTGTGTAACCCTCTACCCAAAGAGGGTGGTTCACCTTGAAACTCTGTGTTATCAAGGCCCCTGATGGCCTCCACTGCATCCTCTGCCCGCTCCATGTGTACAAAGGCATAATCTTTCACGATGTCACATTCAATGACTGGACCATACTCCTCAAACTTGGCCCGAAGCTCCTTGTTGGTGCAAGTGGGACTGATATTGCCTACATGCAACTTTGTTGAGGTTTTACTCTTATTCTTGCTGGCTTCCACGTTGATGTTCACTCCGTGAAGCTTGTAGTGATGCAGGTTGCGTATGGCATCCTCAGCTGCAGTTTTGTCTTCAATGTGTACAAAGCCGTAGTTTTTAATGATGTCACATTCCAGCACCTTCCCATACTGCTCGAAGAGTGAGCGGATCTCCTGCTCCGTGGCCTCCCGGGGCAGGTTTCCGATGAACAGCTTCACCATCCTGACAAGAGCCTGCGAGAGAAGAAACAAGATTTCTAACAAAGGACCTTAGGCCTACATCAGTTATTAAAAAAAAAAAAAATCAATACTGCCATTTCCTTTTACTCTAGCGTATATTCCAAACAGTCTTCTCTCTCTCACACGCCCACCTTCGCACCAAAGGGAAGTGGGAGTGAAACAAGGAGGCCAGCTATAGTACAGGCCATAGAACCTGTAAGAATGAAAAAACGTCTCTAATAGGGGAGTTCTTAAACAAAGGGTTTAGTAATAGTTGGATACTTTCAAAGAAAAATGGGAATGAACTGAGCGCATAATTGAAGAGCTGAAGGTACTGGGCTTTTCTAATCCACTATGAGGACAATCAGAAAACAAGAGTCTAACAGACTGCCTGAAATTATGAATTGGCTCGTCCTCCCGTACTAACCTTAGCAGCCACCATTTCCGGAAATGTGGGCCTTCTAATAGCTACGTTTCGGGTTTCCTTTGGAAGTAGTGAAAGCACGACTTAGCCCAGATAGCGAGGCACGGAGAGTATAGGACGTGCTGGAGGGGAGAACGCCTCTCTCGGGGTACCGTCCTACAAGCTCCCGCAGAATGGAGAAATGCAATAAAAAGGGAGCTTCGGAATCACTGACCAGACAACGATGTCCCAGGGCCCTGAGAAATTCTCGAAACGGAATTGCTAAGCCTAAGGGCAGCGCGGGTACCTCGGTGGAAACCTCGCGGCAGGGAGCCTGGGCAGGGTGGGGAAGGTAAAGTATTCTCGAGGGGAGATGGTGGGGGAAGGGCCGCTTCAGGCTTACCGCGCAATGCCGAGGACTGAGGTCAGCTCTCAGTGACAGGTGCGGACGCCACGACCCCGCTACGACACCCGCTACGCTCAAGAGAGTGAGGTAAGATTTAACAGAGCAAAAGAAAGACAGTGTAAGGACTCGGAGTCTCTCACCCGCACGGAGTCAGCAGGGACTCTTCCTCGCGGCGCGGACGCTTCTCACAAAACGCTAAAATGGCGGCGGCCGCAGCAGTGACTCTGGGTAGAGGGGGAGGTGAGCCGACCACCGGATTGGCCGCTCGACAAAGAAAAGGGCAGGCGTTCCCGCAGATCCTCCTCCTGATTGGTTACCACGAACGCCCATTACCTGAGAGGCCGGGAAGAGGTGGAAACGTCAGTAAGCCGGGGCTTATATGCGAAAGCCAATGAACACCAACGTCGCGAAGCCGAAGTCACTGATTGGGTAAGGGTCGGAGTGAGGGAGGAACTACAAACGTGGGCTTCGCCGGCGGGGTGCGGCCCGCCATTAGGCGGAGCGAGCTAGGGTCCGGTGGGGCCGCGCTTCGCTTCATGGCGGCAACTTTGTTAAGCTTCTACCTTTCGCCATTTACATGTGCACACCCTGACGGTTTTCCGCGCTCCATTTTGGCTTCTCCTCCAAATTCCTCCTCTAAACTCCCTAACGCCACAACCCTCGCAGCCAGGATGCCATGGACAGTAGCTTACGCAGACGCCAGGTAAGAAAAATAGCGAAGCCCCCCACCTGAGGAAACCAGCCTTCTCCTTTGGTGAGGAATCCACACTAGCCCCGAGAGTCCTGGAGCTCCCCCATATTAAAACTACTTTCATAGGTGGTGAAAGGAACTCTGAAAACAGTCAATGGGCCCGACTTCAATTAGGGTGTAATGGCCAGAAGTAGGCCCAGCCAGAGACTTGCACTACCCAGGAGGCGCTGGGGACAAGTTCCTTCTAGGAACCGGCCTTCCAGGGCCCAAGATGAAGAAACGTCTGTGTGACGATGGGGACTGAAAACACACGCCCACCCCACCTTGAGAGAAAGAACTGGAGCAGCAAAGTTTTTTTGTTTTGTTTTATTGGGTGCCATCAGCCAGAGCTGTAGTTTTAAACCTCCTAGAATCGACCTTAGAGGGAAAAGCCTAGTCACAATCAACTACAGACAAAATACGGTCAAAATAACATTCTCTAAAGGGTCCGGCTCCCTCGTCACATTTTTTTATTATCCTCTGGCTGCTTCACATAATCCCACATTCACTAACCAAGCAACTTTACTGAGTCAACAAGACCCTTGGCAAAGCAGCTTTGAAGAGGGAGTTAAAGGGGGAATGGGGTAGTGGATGAAAGAACTTAAGACATGAACAAAACAGGCTAATAGCAGCGAACTGTTTATGAGGAAAGGCATCATCAGGAGTAGAGATGACATAAGTAGACCATACCACTATCCAAAGCAGCACCCCCCTACCCAAAAGAAAGGGAAGGCTAAAATGGCGGCGGCCGCAGCAGTGACTCTGGGTAGAGGGGGAGGTGAGCCGACCACCGGATTGGCCGCTCGACAAAGAAAAGGGCAGGCGTTCCCGCAGATCCTCCTCCTGATTGGTTACCACGAACGCCCATTACCTGAGAGGCCGGGAAGAGGTGGAAACGTCAGTAAGCCGGGGCTTATATGCGAAAGCCAATGAACACCAACGTCGCGAAGCCGAAGTCACTGATTGGGTAAGGGTCGGAGTGAGGGAGGAACTACAAACGTGGGCTTCGCCGGCGGGGTGCGGCCCGCCATTAGGCGGAGCGAGCTAGGGTCCGGTGGGGCCGCGCTTCGCTTCATGGCGGCAACTTTGTTAAGCTTCTACCTTTCGCCATTTACATGTGCACACCCTGACGGTTTTCCGCGCTCCATTTTGGCTTCTCCTCCAAATTCCTCCTCTAAACTCCCTAACGCCACAACCCTCGCAGCCAGGATGCCATGGACAGTAGCTTACGCAGACGCCAGGTAAGAAAAATAGCGAAGCCCCCCACCTGAGGAAACCAGCCTTCTCCTTTGGTGAGGAATCCACACTAGCCCCGAGAGTCCTGGAGCTCCCCCATATTAAAACTACTTTCATAGGTGGTGAAAGGAACTCTGAAAACAGTCAATGGGCCCGACTTCAATTAGGGTGTAATGGCCAGAAGTAGGCCCAGCCAGAGACTTGCACTACCCAGGAGGCGCTGGGGACAAGTTCCTTCTAGGAACCGGCCTTCCAGGGCCCAAGATGAAGAAACGTCTGTGTGACGATGGGGACTGAAAACACACGCCCACCCCACCTTGAGAGAAAGAACTGGAGCAGCAAAGTTTTTTTGTTTTGTTTTATTGGGTGCCATCAGCCAGAGCTGTAGTTTTAAACCTCCTAGAATCGACCTTAGAGGGAAAAGCCTAGTCACAATCAACTACAGACAAAATACGGTCAAAATAACATTCTCTAAAGGGTCCGGCTCCCTCGTCACATTTTTTTATTATCCTCTGGCTGCTTCACATAATCCCACATTCACTAACCAAGCAACTTTACTGAGTCAACAAGACCCTTGGCAAAGCAGCTTTGAAGAGGGAGTTAAAGGGGGAATGGGGTAGTGGATGAAAGAACTTAAGACATGAACAAAACAGGCTAATAGCAGCGAACTGTTTATGAGGAAAGGCATCATCAGGAGTAGAGATGACATAAGTAGACCATACCACTATCCAAAGCAGCACCCCCCTACCCAAAAGAAAGGGAAGTTTTAAAATCCAACATGATCCAGGAATCCAATGGTAGAAACTGGTTAAGAACTTATTCTAGGGTGGAAAAAGGACCTAAAAAAATCAAAATATAATATTTACAGATGTGGTGGTCACTAATCTTGGTCCGTTTCATTGTGGATTCTGATGTGCCTCCGACTGAGTAAAGGCTACAGTGATGAGGAAAACCAATTCCATGTAACAGTCAGTTTTTATGTGCCCTTTGGATGGGGCCAGCAGGGAAATGCATGTGGTATAGAAATCCTCTCATCTCCTTTCAGTTTGATCTTCCAAATTGTGTGTGTCCCAACAGCCCTGGAGATAAAACCTTCTTTGAAAATACCAAAACAAATGAGGTCAACTCATTCTGTGAAACTAAGAATCTCTCTAGGTCCAAAGGAGAGATGGAATATAAATCTCAGGATCACAATTCAAGCCACTGTGCAGACATCAAGACTACTGAGCTCCCCATACCCCCAAAATCTACTTGATTGCCTCCTGAAAGCCCATTAGGTCCAGTTATAGCTCACTATGCAAGCTCATCTAACTGAAACACATTAAACCATCCTGATTTTTAAAACCCATTGCAACTGGAAAAAAATTCAAATTTCTCTTCCCTACCTAATCCAGTTCTTGCTGGAATATCCCAGTCTGTTTAACAACCACCTCTCTTGTCCCCTAACTGTGCTTCAGACACACTGGTCTTCTTGTCCCAAGCTCATTCAGACTGGAATATTCTTTCTTCAGGTCCTTCATTGGCCACCCCATCTAAAGACATCCTCCACTCCACTCCTACCTTAGAACTCTATACCATCACTCGATGTTATTTTTCCAAATACTTACCATCAGTTGAAATCCTATTTGTTCGTTCATTTTCTGCCCTTCCCTTGTCCCTGGCAAATACTTATCCTACAAAGGCAGGAACCTTTTCTTATTCTCTACTATATCTCTAGTGTTAGAACTGCATTTGGCACATTGTAGACACTCAAATATTTGTTGTCTAAGCTAAAAAATAAATGAATGGATGTATGCTTCATGATACCCACATGGAGGGAAATGACTTTGGATTTTCAGTCAATATCAGGTTAGGAACCTGGACACTTACCAGTTTTGAGAACACACACCTTTACTCATGTCACCTAGTACATTTTCCAGTCTCCCTCAAACAGAAAATCACATGGCCCCAAACCAGACGTAACTTATGCTAACAGCTTTTGATCACCACTTTAACAAATGTGGCAAAATGAAGCTTTAGGTAGAGGTGTGTAGCTTGAACATCTTCATATGGATGTTCATCTATCCAACTGTATTCTACTGAGTACTAAAGGAGCTTAATGTTTGTCCCTTAAAAAACATTAAAGGTTTTCAATTAATGGTCAAAGACATCTGAGCCAAATCCTCTACCTTACCACCCCAACTACAGAGAATGGCACTGAATGGACTGTTTTAAATACATTGTCAGGGCCGGCCAGCGCTTGCTCAGGAGAGTGTGGTGCTGATAACACCAAGGCCATGGGTACGGATCCTACATAGGGATGGCTGGTTCGCTCACTGGCTGAGAGTGGTGCTGACAACACCAAGCCAAGGGTTAAGATCCCCTTACTGGTCATCTTTTTTTAAAAAATAAAAAATAAATACACATTGTCTAGGGCTTGCTTGCAAGTTAGCTCAGTTGATTAGAGCACAGCCTTATAACCCCAAGGTCACAGGTTCAGATCCCCATACCAGCCAGCCACCAAAAAGTACTAATAAACAAATAAATGCACTTTGTCTGGAACATTTTAGTGATTCTTAATTTGCTGACCAGGCTTGCAAGCTCCTTAGAGGTAAAGTGACTTGTCCAGTCATCTAGAAAGATGACATTTTTGTCAGAGCCAAACATAAATATGTATTCTGGCTCAGATTTTCAACAAAAGGGATAGTATTTGTGCATATAATAGATCTCAGGGCCTACACTCTTGAAAGGAAAATAAGGGACAAATCCAACTTTAGAGGTAAACACTGGTGTCAGTGAAAACTATTTAGACACGAATAAGCAATCTGTATTAGCATCACATTCTTAGGGGTGAATATATATAATTTATACATCTAATAAATAACACTGGCTCCTGGTCCAGAAACAAGTTACAGGTCTGATAAGGGCTCAAATTAAAAGCCAGCATTCTCCTATGATGTTCATAGGGAACCAGTAGGCCAAACAAGCTGGCTTCCTAGGCCTCCAATCCCACTGCCAGCTCACCATCTTAGACTTCCCTAATGTCTTTGCAGGTCCCCTACTCTGTACAGTAACCTTTCTTATCTATGACCACAAGAATTTGACCACAGGATAGTGCTGCTGGAGACTGGAAGTGGCCAAAACTGGTGTGGTCCAGTAGCCTAAGTCACTCCTAGGTACCACTCATTACAAAAATTCACTGTGTTCACTGTTACTTATTATGTGCTACACTCACACCTACACCTGAAGTCCTTCGCTCAGTTGTGTGCTTCACTAGGCCATCCCAATCTTCTCAGAATATTCTAACTCCTCATTTCTAAGATGGCTAGCATTTAATGAGCAGTGACTATATGAAGCCCTACACTTGTCACATGTTCTCATTTGACCCTCTCTGCAGTAGCATAACATAGTGATTACAAGCAAAGCCCTGCATGGTTCTAATGGCTAGTTCAATTCCTTGAGCCACCACTTTGTAGCCATGTGCTCTTAAGAAAAGTCATTTAACCTACAGCCTTAATTTCTCCATTTGTAAAATAGGTTTAGAAATATTTAATGCATTTGGTTGCTATGAAGTTTCAATTAATAAATGAAAGGCACTTTAATAGTGCTTAGCACTAAAATAAGCATTAGCTATTATCCCCATTTTATAGATGACAAAACTGAGGCAGAGTTCCTGACATATCCAAGATCATAGAGCTAAGAGGTAGAGCCAAGAACTCAAACTCAGGAAGGCTGACTTAAGAGATAACAGTCTAAATCATTCTGTGCCAAGGTAGTTTTCAAATCAAATCCCATCTCCAGAAAATTTTCTCTTAACTACTAGGACAGCCACATCATCATATCCTCCTTCCTTACCTACCACTTATCTAGCATTGCTCATTAACTATATACTAGTTCATTAAGGTAGATCCTGCCTCCCAGACTGTAAATTCCTCAAGGTCATCCCAAGGGCTCAGCTACCTGAGCACTGCATTTCAATCTCTATAGACATATTTCAAATGATATGGAGCTAGACCTGAAATCCAGTTTTAAGAATCCCTTTTCCTGGAAAACTCTAGACTCTAACCTTTTATGACCTTTTTAAAGGTACCTATAGAATTTAGGTGAATATGAATTTTCCATATGCTATACATCTTTTCTATTACCCAAACTCCTATCACAAAGCATACTAGTCCATAAATCTAGCAAATTTATTTTCATTATGACCTCACCCATTCCATGTTACAGTCCACTTACTTGGCTTCATGGGGCTGGATTGGACAAACTGCTGGAGAACCAACAGTCTGTGCACAGACTTTGGCAGAGCTTAACTGATGGGTTTGACTAGAAAGGTAGCCCACCTGTAGAGGCTGAACTGTCAGTGATAATCCCTTTACCTACATTACAAGAAATGGGGCTCCAGTCCTACCCCAGATAGAACTTAAAAGGTCCAAACCTCAGAAGAGAGCAAGGCTGACAAGGCTAGAAGCCTCTACGTGGTCTTGTTCCAGGAATAAACCAACTAAAAAACTTCCCCAATGAAGGCCAAGTTGAAGAGTAATAGGTGCAAAAGTTGAATGATCTGAAGATACACTGAGTCCATTTTCCCGAAACATATATTAAATGTCTGTCCTTCCATTCACGCAACCGAACTTTCCCCAAGTTATAGGACACTGGAAACCTGAAATCTACTAAAAGCAAAGTATGAGGAGTGGGCTGTACAATTAACACAGGTGGCATAATTTAAAAACAAAAGAGGGGAGGGAGATTTTTAAACAGTCTACAAGAGAGAGGAAAATGACAGATGATTTAGCTTTGTAGCTCCTTCTGGCTTGAACAAAAAGAAGCCTGAGAGCCGAGGCAGCAAGAGTATCAGTACCTGAAGATGACAGGCAGTTAGAGTAATCATGTAGGCCAGGTCACTGTGAAAAGCTGGAACTGCAATAAAGAACATCAACACTGGCCCTGAGAGCATATTCTGCTGTTTTCTGCAGGAACTGTGGGATTGGGGCAGTAGCAGTGGCAGTGGCAAAACCCTCACTGGAGAGAATGAAAGATGACAGAAAGCCACATTGACAAAGAAATATTGCAAATACACAGACCACAATCATGGCCTTACTTACAATCAACCCCCAATTTCCCAGGGCAGTAGCCAAAGCTCGGCTTGTCAGATCACCCCACCAACACGCAGAAAAGTAACAAGAAACCTATCAATTGCCTCCTCCCGTTCTTCCCAGTCCTGCAAAGAAATGAAAAGGAGCAGCAAAGCACCTAAAGGTAAAGCAGTGATCAGAAAAAGAAAAGCTATGGCCCCAGTATTCCCTGAGATTATCCCAGTTAGCATCCACAAATAAGAGCTGATGGTCGTTAGACTGTATGCTTTTGCATGCTGGGCAGAGAAGAGGACACCTGGAGCAAACCACTCTGTCACAGGCAATTCCACATGAAGCCAGTGGAGGCACAGCGACCCACCTGAATTCCACCTGACTGACACATACACCTCCCCAAAGTCACCTTGCCCCAGCAGGCTCCCAAATCAAGTTTTTAAAGCTCCCTTTCCCAAAGGAGCATCAGAAAGTTTTCCTGTTATCACCCCACTCAACCAGTCTTCTTCCATTCACCGATGATTAAGCCCAAGCCTCCATCTTGTCCCTGGCTGGAATTATCATATATTTTGCTCAAGTTCTCAACCCCCAGCCCTGGAATAAAAGTATAGAAAGAATTCTCAATTCCTCACTCAATCTCAGCATCCCTTCTTGGTTATGCGTGCACCCTTCCCAGAGTCTATCAAGACGCCTTCAAATATAAATACAGCAGACATCTAAAAACCCTAACAGATGGGGATAGGGAAAGGAGTCTTGGGTTGACTTATAATGGCAGGGGTTGGCAGGACGCAGGAAGGATACTCCACGGTGAAGTTCGACAGGCGAAATACCAGGTCTATAGCCAGAGTGCCCCATACCTACTTCACATTTTCTCCGCCCCTCCTGGAGAACCACCACAGGGCAGTACCAGACACTGACATCACCTCCCACTCCACTACCGCTTCTTTCCAGGTCCTAGGCCTAATACTCACTTGAGCCCACTGCCTGAAGGATACACTAGCCTTGTAAACACAGCGGTCCATTCCCCACTTCTTGAGAATTCAAACCCCGGAATCACTCTGCTGGAGCACAGGTTGTTTCTGAACTGGGCAAAGTCAGGGGAAATGGTGAAGCATAGGTAGAGAAAAATGAGCATTATTTACTGCATTTTAGTGTGATTAAGTTGAGGGCTGAGGAAGTCTAAGCCACTAGGTTTGGACTCTACAGTCCTAAAGATGGCAGGCTAGTAGGGCGACAATGTGCTAAATCCCTCTGGGCAGCAGGACAGTCATTCTAATTCCCACATGCAAACCCCTTTCTTCACCCGCCCTGAGTTCTCTGGCTGCATTCCCATTAGCTGTCATGCCTTCCTGGATGTCACCTGGCTCCTCTGACACTGAGTGCAATCAAGACAATGACAACCAGGTTTCCAAACTGCAAATTGCCCCAAGTTTTATTTGTAGTCCATACAAAAGGGAAAAAAATTAAGGTTTTCTAACACCACCTACTTGGGGAAATGGGGAAGTGGGACTGTGCTGCTCACCATCAGCTAGAACATCAGTGGTCAGTAGGGATTTGGACACATACCAACTGACTGTCCCAACAGGAACTCAGTCTCAACACAGTCTACAGAGGGACAGTCAGGGCCCCCTGGACTGCTGGCACAGCTTGGCGCATAGGAAATGGTTAAGCTAACCCTTTCCTGGCCTCTCTCTCAGCTGAAAAGAAAAAGGCGCCGCCGACCTCAGCTGCAGGTTGCTTCCCCATCCAGACCTTAAATACCGCGCACAAAAATAAAAGGGAGCCAGGAAAAAGTAAAAACATAAAAGAAATTCCCATTCTGTGGAGATGGGAGGCAGGGTAGAGGGGAAACCGCAGACCTAGAGCCAGTAGCAAGATTTGCTGCTGAGGCGAAGGAATAAAGCAGGTTACTGCCCAACACTCAAAAGGACCATCTCCTGGGGTAGGCCCACATGGTAGAGGGGATGAAAAACCGCAACTGGGAGAGGTATGGGCCAGAGCAGTTATAACCTGGGTCTCCTCTCCCTCCCTCCCTGTGGTGCCCCATCCCCAGAATGGCCCTACATGCGGCGCTGGTAGCCAGAGTGCATCTGAGCTGCCCGCAGGTAATCATTATAGGAGCCCGAATAGCGTGCGTAATCGGAATGGGCATCGGGCAGGCGACGGTAATCCAGCGAGGACTTTGTCGGCGAGCGGCGGAACGAAAGCTGCGACTCTGATAAACGGCGGTAATCAGAGAGCTCGGCTAAACGCCGGTCGGAACCATACCTAGTCGAGAGAAGAAGACAGTTGGTGAATGAGACAATTGAGGGGAGGGCTCCGGGTGGGCATGGGGGAGATGCCAATGGGGACAAGGGAGGGTGTGATCAGATTGGTCTCCAACAGATTGGTCTCCTTTTGTCAGAAGGCTCATCACTCTATCCAGGACAAGAAATCAAGCCTGGGTTCAACTCAGTGGGGAGCCAAGTCCTCCACTGAAGCCCTCCCTTCCGAACTGGCCAAGGTGAATTTTGGTCTACATTCACAGACCACAAACAATCCCCATCCCTGGGCCCTTCACAGAAAGACTTTGGTTGTTTATCAACAGAACGGCGGATAAAAGCAAGGTCCCCAACCTCCCACAGAGTGGACGCACCTCATAAACTTGCCTTCAGCCAGTGAGTGCCAAAGGGACTATTCTCTCACACCCACCCCTACCAAAGCCAGGACAACCACATAACAGGATCCTTGAGACAGTGGGAAAGGCTATGGGCCACAATCCTGCAGACAGTAGCTCCAATAGCACTTGGGTTAGCCTAGACAGGTGACACTTTTCTCAGCCTGACTAGCTGGTACCACATCAGGCTGGCTGAGCACTATGCTCCACCTGAACCCTGGTGACCAGAAAAGTTCACAGACACCATTCCCCTCAGCCTCTGGACATCCCATGGGGGTAAAGGAGAGAAGACTGAAGGAGGGGCCAATGGCTCGTTTCCCTCCCATGCCAACCTCAGCCCCTTGCCCTAAGCCCCAGCTGGGGGCAGAGGCGGGGGGGGCATACAATACCTTTTCGACATGGCGACAGCCTTTTTGTAGGGATCGTCGTAGCTGGCCCGGGGTGGGGAGAGGCGGGTACGCTCATAGGGCGGCGGGGTGCTGTTGGCGTTGGCAACGGCCCCCTGGGACATGGACAGGTAGGCTGCAGACGGCTGACCTGCCCCGTCGTAGGCATTGCCCGGCTGGCCACGGTAGGAGGCAGCAGCCTGTGGATGCTGCTGGGCAGCATAGGAAGCAGCCAGTGAGGCTGATGACTGAGTGCGGTAAGGAGCTGCCAGGGTGGCAGAAGGCTGGGCCCCGTAGGCAGCCGCGGCACCATAGGAGCCAGTGGCCGCAGCAGCCGACTGAGCCCCATAGGAGCCTGACAGGCCCATTGATGCTTGAGCCCCATAACTATTCAGCTGGGTCTGGACAACTGGCTGGGCCCCATAGGAGCCAGCCATTGGGGTAGTGGCTTGTGCCGCATAGGCGGCTGGCTGGCTGGCATAGGCAGCAGCTGTGGCTGGTTGTGCCACATAAGCAGCAGGCTGGGAAGAGTAGGGAGCAGCCTGTTGTGCAGCATATGGGGCAGACTGGGCATTGTAAGAGGCTGAGGGCTGGGCATTGTAAGAAGCTGCCTGGGCTCCATAAGCTAGAGAGGAGGCTGCAGACTGGGCCCCATAGGAGGCTGCCTGAGCTCCATAGGAGCCTAAGGAGGAAGCTGCTCCCTGGGTGTTGTAGGAGGAAGCAGCTGCACGAACCCCATACGAAGAGGCAGCCTGGGCGCCATAAGAGGATGGCTGGTTACCATAGGAGGCAAGGGAGGAGCCCTGAGCCCCATAGGAGTTGAGTGAAGAAGCCGCAGCTGCCTGACCCCCATAGGAGGAGAGGGCCGAGGCCGTGGGCTGGGCTCCACCATATGGGCCGAGTGAGGAAGCTGCGGCAGACTGGGAACTAGGGCTAGCCAGCTGGCCCCTGTAAGGGGCCCCAAGGGAGACAGAGGGCTGAGCGCGGTAAGAGGCTGCCTGGGCTGTCATGGGCTGAGTCCGATAGCCAACACCCAAAGAGGCAGAAGGCTGGGCTCTGTAGGCAGCTCCCAGAGACACTGAGGGCTGGGCCCGGTAGGTGGCTGGCTGGGCCGTCAGAGGAGCCACATAGGAGGCTCGGGGAGGTGAACGGCGCAGGGGGCTGCGGTCGCGACCAAAGAAGGGTGGTGTGGGCTGACGGGCTTGCCCATCAAAGCCACCAGTGCTGTTGCCAAAAGCCTGCTGGTAGTCGAAGGTGGCAGAAAAGCCACCAGTTCCAGGGAATGCCGTATCCCCAGCCCCTGGTTTCTTGGTCTTGTCCCCAGACTGGATAGCCAGGCCAGGCCCCTTCTTCTGACCCTTGGTTGAGAGTTCCACGTTGATGCGCTTGCCCTTCACTTCTTTGCCGTTGAGCTGCGCGATGGCGGCTTTGGCATCTGCTTCCTTCTCCATGTGAACAAACGCGTAGTCTGATAAAGCAGCAGACAGAGGGTTAGCAATTAGGGGGGCAGGGCATGCTACCCGATGGGTCCCAAACTGGACACACAACAGCACCCAGCTGTTGCCATTTACCTCCAGGCCTCCAAACCCTCCTCTCCAGGAGTATGTCATAAAATGTGGCTCCCATATAAAAAAGCTTCTCACTATCCCAAGAAGTCACCTTCGCCTATGGCCTTCTCCCCATTCTCCCCTTTCCCCCTGCCACCTCACCCAACTTCCTGGTGAGAGAATAAAGAGCAAAGATGAACTGCAACACAGGATGAAAATCTTCACAGCACCTGTAAGTATAAACCAGCAGACAAAACGCAGAAAGAGTTCCTGGATCACTCAATTATTCAGTGTCCTCACATTTAGGGCTTAGCTCTCAAGCACTGGAAATATCACTCCCACCTACATTTTGGCATGACCCATCTCTAAGCTTAAGCCCAATTAAGGCAAGAGAGTTAAGACTGCAACAAGCAAAAAGTTCACAAAATTCCTCCAATATAATCTCCCCCCTTTTCACAGTTACTTCTACTTTTCAAAGCACTTTCATGCACAGGACCTCACATGGGCCTCACAACAATCCTATGAGTTAGGCAGAGCAAAGGATCCTTATCTCCATTTTATAGGTGGGCAAAACATGCTCAGAGTTTGTATATGGCTTGCTCCAAATCAAAGTGTGTTACAGCGAGGACCAGAATCTCAGCTCTTCCATGCTCCTTGCTATACCAGTCTACTCCTGAGAAGTCAATGTATAAGGCAGGAAAGACTGTGTAACATGACTAAAAATTTAAGCTTAGAAGGGGAGAACCTGGACTCTGTGTAAGCCAATGAGTTGTGGAAACAGAAAGTAAGCCTCCTGGTTGAGTTCAAGCCCAAGCCCCCTTCCCCAGACCACATTACATCCTCCATCATTTCCTCTTTAAGGGACAGAGGTATAGCTTACCCCTTAGGCTTTTGTTCATAGAGCAGACTGTTGACAGAAAGATCTGGTTTCTCAGTTATAGTAAGAAGCTGCAATTACTGCCGTTAGCTGGCTCTGCTAAGTAGGTTACCTCTGAAGCTCTTATTCAAGATCTGAATAAGCTGTGGTGGGAGAGGATCTAAGACAGGATATTGCTCTCAAAGTTCTACTCATCTACCACAGAGGAGATATGTGGGGGGAGGAATGGGAAGAAATTCTTGTTCACGTCCATACTTACAAACCACGATGCAAGAAAGATCTGAAAAACAGTGATAGGATCCTGCCCCTGGGAAATAAGGTCCTGCACTTAACCCCATTCTGGACTTGTGGCTACTTTAAGATGGAATCCAAGTGCCAGGATCTGGTCTCTGTCACATCAGTTTTATAAATGAAGAGCTACCTGGATGGAATTACTAAGATTCCATTCTCCATGATAACAAATCCTTTCAATGGCCTCCAAACAAATGTCCTAATTTTTAGAAACTTTCATACTGAGATGTCCTCTACCTGATCCTACAGAACAAGTCATTTTTCTAGATTTGAGGATAATGTCACCAACCTCATAATAACAGGAATAAACATACAATCAATAGGTAGAAGTCAGAAGTGTGGTGTAGCACACAGGGATCCTGGGCTAGGAACTAATTCTAGATCTAGGTATCACTGACTTGTGATAAGATCTTCAAGAACTTAAGTTTATTTCCCCATCTGACAAATCTATCCTACCTACCTCAAAGTTAGGAGGTTCAAGTGAGAAAACAAAAGTGCCTTGTAAGGTATAAAGAGCTATAAGATAATAAGGAATAATGATGTTTATTCAAACTAGGAATAACCAGAATATTTCCCTACAGAATATTACCTTTCATCTCTACAAAAACACAATGCCATCTGTACATGCAAACTTGGAACCTGCCAGAGATGATATAAGAACACAATAAACTATCAAAACTCTCACTCCTCAACACCCACAAAGCCAGAGCCTGATTCTATATCTATTCACTGTGAAAAGCTAAGCGTTCCTTTCTCCTTTTGGCCTAATCATGGGGCACTAGAACTGTCCTCTGATTTCCCATCTGAGCAGAGTGAGCAAAACACAGCAGCTGGTGGTCTAAGATCTCTTTAAAAGCAGAGGCTGAGGGCCAGCCCAGTGGCAAACTGCTACAGTACGCCGCTTGGGAGCGTGGCGGCGCTCCTGCCGAGGGTTCGGATCCCACATACAGACCGGCCGCTCACTGGCTGAGCAAGGTGTGGGCGCAACACCGAGGGTTGCGATCCCATTGCCGGTCCCGGCCAGGTACGGGTGCAACACTGAGGGTTGCGATCCGTTGCCGGCTACGTAAAAAAAAAAAAAAAAAAAAAAAAAAAAAAAAAAAAAAAGCAGAGGCTGAGCTGACCCTCTCAAATGGCAAAACCACGTGGAGAATGCCACAGCAAGCAGAAAGGCCCACTGAAAGTGAAGAGAAAGCAGGAAGAGTTGCTGGAGCTTGTAGGCAGATTGGGGGAAGGAGGTGGGGAAGACAACTTCCAGGCACTGTGAGGGAATATTAAGTCATACTATATTCCTGATTATTCTATCCACAAATTCCTTTGTATTTTTTCCCCCACAAATTCCTGAGACTGGAATGAGCTAGAAAAAACAAAAATTTCAGTGGGTTTCACAAGAGCCATTGGACATTTCACTGCCAACTCCCTATTAGGTGGGTTTTGAAAATTGAAATTTCATAGGTACATCTCACCTGACCGCTCAGATGAGCTGTATAACTGATTCTCCCCCCACAACAAAAGCCATCTAATACAATTATAACCAAATCATATTAAGAAGTTTCTAAGCCTGCTATCAGAGGGAAGTATGAATAGGTTGTCCAGCTGTCTCAATCACATCAAAGCTAACTAAGCCCCATCACAGTGAGTGCCAAACTCAGACCCAACCCCATCAAAGATGCCCAGAAACGCAACTACTCTTAGGACAAGAAAGAAAAACTAGAGATAAGAAGAACTCCTGGGATCCACTTGCCTGGAGAGCTACTTCAAAGAAACCTCTGAAAGAAATCATTGCACTGGTACTACCAAGTCATGTTTTGCACAGATCTCCTAGTGGTCTGGTGCCATCACAATTCCCCCAGTACTGAAGTTAACAAAACCCAGAAAAATGAATTTTCCTATCCTGAGAACACAAAATCTTGATCTTGAAACTACAGAGCTCTATATAGGAAGAAAAAACGCTCACCCACAAGAAAAGCAGAGGAGGTATTCTCTTCTGCCTTTTAGACCTCCCCTGAAGTCTCTAAGTGGTTCCTGATGCTGTTCATCTTTGGCCATGCAATAGGATGTAGCTATGGAGAGTGGTTACAATCCACTGTTGCTATGGAGATTTTTGCTCTACAAATCATATCTAAGCTCTTGGAGTAACCAAGCAACTATGTTTTTTTCCGTTGTGAAGTAAAACAGAGCTGGTTGTCCTGTGCAATACCAAGTTTCCATGCTTTTCAAAGACCTGACAGCCAACACGAGCAGACAATCATATGCCCATTCCCAGCCCAAGAAATGAGTAAACTATTTACAGAGCCAGAGCCAGTCCCACTACACTCCCAATTTTAAAACCTCACTTTCCTTCACCGCAAAAACACAGAAAAGTACCAGTGGAGGACATGATGCTTAAACCTTTTACCCACATCTCTTACATCAAAGTATATCAGGAACTCTGCTACCAATAAGCATAACTACAAGTTAACAGTTGAACACCACTCCCTGAGGAAGTCAATGCATTTCTGCTAATCAAATGTTTACAAAGGGACAAAATGCACAAAACTTTCAATCTAACTCTCACAGGGAGTCAGCCAGGAGTTCTAGAAACTAGGTGTAGTTATTATGCACTTCATCCCCACCATCACTTGGTGTCAGTCCCAAGCAAATTCAGGCAGGTTTTTGGCTTTCTCTACCACCTGAAAGCAAGCTTCTTCACCACATGAGTTCCATGGAGACTGTTCCCTCAGATGCTGGATTCCAGACTCCCAATCTAGTAGCCACCCTGCCTAAGAACCACAAAAGAAACTTGGTAGGTCAAGTAAACACAAAAGTCTCATGAAGACTCATACCCAATTCATTTGCTGGCCAAGTACCCAATCTGAGACTCTCCCCACTATTTTACTCTAAACAGGGCAAAAATCCATGCACCATACAGCCTGCCTCAGAGCACCCAGCAGGAAAGCCCGATTCCGGATAGTCGTGGAGTTGCATAACCTGAGTTGAGGAAAATAGAACGCAGTATTAATGCAGAACAATGAATTGTTCCCAGTAGTGGAGACTATGACCCTTTTACTTCCCCCACTTATAGAAAGGACAAGGAACGGCCCAAAAGATGTGCCTTTCCAGGTCAGCAAAGATAATATCTTGGTGGAAAAAAATAAGCACCTGCACCCACATTTATTTCTTATCCTCAAAACTTCTCACACAGGGGATGAGCAGGTTATGAATCCAACACCAGGAGCAGGGCATCAAATACTTCCAGGTTGCATCCTCAAAGCTGGTAAGGCAAAGTTAACTCTGATCTGTTCTCTCAAGTGGAACAGAGACGCCACATACACAAGGGCTGTCCCACAAATGTTGCCAACATAAAAGAAAAAGAGCTTAGGGGATAAGAACCCAGACTATGAAATAAGTCAACTGGGTCCCAAAAAGGAAGTCAGGCCTAAATTACGGTGACACATTTTACTCGAAGCAAAGGCAAACCAGGGATTTGCTCTGAGAATTAGACTACTGAAGCAGTGTCGGCTACCGAGTAAATCGTGTTTAGCCAATGTTTAACGAAGACCTCACACACCCCTCCCCATGTCACTCTTACCCAGAGTATGCCCCCTTGAAAAGTCACCAAACTAATAAAAGAATGACACTACCCTGGGGCACGGACTTGGCAAGTAAAGGCTATCCAGAGGGGCCTTCATAAAGCAAGTCTCCTCTCACATGCGAAAAGTCGGGGTTTCCAGTTGATAGATGTAAAATCGAGCCCAAAGAAAAAAAAACCCAAGTTTGAGGCAGCTGGAAAGCACAGAGCTGCCACGCCTAACCCACCTAATATTGAAAGGCCAAAGTGGTTCGGAAGGGGCCCCTCCTGTACCCACGAGTAATTGTACCCATGAGAAGACCCATGCCAGACAACACTAAAAGATCCCAGCCCGAGAAACGTCCAAGGGCCCCGTTACCTTCCGCTTAGGAGCATTCATCGGGAGGGAACACGAGGGCGGCCTTGGGGCATCAGCCCCCACCTTTTCCCTCTTCCCTCGCTTTGACCGACGTCTGGAGAGGAAGTGGGGAAGTGGCGAAATCTTCCCCGCTCCATGATCCGGCTTGTGCCCGTCACTTCCCAATTTCCGCTCGGTGCCAGGCCCAGGAGACCAGAAGAAGGCGCGCCCCCGGTACACTCGCAAGTCTCTGGCGCGTCCCCGGCCCCGTAGCACGGCTCGCAGTGGCCGCCGCACCCACCCAGAGCCGCTTCCTCCCACTTGGTGAATGGTGCCTGGACGGCAGGGGAGGAGGGTGGCTCTACCCAACGCGCCCCCAACACCTCCGGCCTCGCTCCCGCGCACTTCCCCACCCCTCCCAACCGCGCAGTGACCGACCCCCGGGTAAGGGGCGTGGCTAACAGGCAGAGTGCCCCGAGCGCGCCCCCGCCCCCGAGCGCGCCCCCGCGTTACCTTTCACCACGTCACACTCGATGACGCGTCCGCGGCGCTCGAAGAGGCTGCGCAATTCCTGGCTCGTGCATGCAGCCGACACATTGCCCACGAAAATCTTCCAAGTGTTAAGAGGCCTTGGGCGCGACATCTCCACCACGAGCGCGCGCCCCGGCCGCAGCTCGTGGCCGTGCAGGGCCTCGATGGCGCGCAGCGCGCCTGCGTTCTCGCGCATGTGCACGAAGGCGAACTGTTTCATGACGGCGCAGCTCATGACTGTGCCATAGGGCGCGAAGAGGGCTGCCAGCTCCTCTGGCGTCGTGTCCGCCCCGTCGACGTTACCCACGAATATCTTCATTTTGCCGCCCCAGCCGCCTTTCCGGAGAGTCGAGATCTCTCCTCCAGCGACAGGCGAAACGTCCGACCAACCGGCAGTCCTCCTCAGGAATGGCTGGCGACGGAGAACCCCGCCGCGCAGGCGCCCTTACCTGGCCAATCGGGACCCGCATCCCGCGCGTCCAGCAGCCAATCAGAAAGGCTATGGGAAGATGCTCTCGGACGCAGCCAATCCCAGAGGGCCTAGAGCCCGCTCGTTAGCGGAGGGGGTGGGAGCAAAACGACGGCGCGCGACCAACCGCCGCCGCTGGGGGGAGGGGGAAGGAGGGTTGGAGAGGAGGGAGCGCGCGCGGGCGGCACCGGCGGCGCAGAGGCCTACTCGGTGAGGCGGCCTCGCGCCGGGGTGGGGCCCGAGCCCCAAGGAAAAACTTTGTTCAGTCGGAAATCGGGGCTTCTCCCATTCTGGCAGCCTTGGCCACACTAGCGCCTGAAGGTAGCAGCGTAAGTGTCCACGGGAAGGCCGGACCTGACGGGAGAAACCAGGACAAACGCCTTCAGGCTGCAAACGGCTCCAGGGACTGCAGCCTCTGGGACCGTGCTGGGCGGTCCGAGGAGACCCGAGAGGCGTCTGCCCCGGAAAAGCCCTCGTGTCGTTATTTCGTTCTTTGGAAACAAAGTCCCTGGGGCTGCCGAGGTCCAGGCGGACACTACAGACAGTAAAAAAATCATAGCTTGTCTCTGCCCTGATGGAATTTCCAGTCGAGAAATAATGAGAAGACTCTGTTGTATGTCTGAAATTGTTCACAATAAAAAGTTTAATGAAATAAAAAAATTAAATCAAAACGACTATCCTTGAGGAGACAAAAGTGGAGCCTTAAAAAAAGAAAAATTTGGGCCTGCCCGTGGCTCACTCGGGAGAGTGAGGTGCTGATAACACCAAGGCCACGGGTTCGGATCCTCTATAGGGATGGCCGGTTGGCTCACTGGCTGAGCGTGGTGCTGACAACACCAAGCCAAGGGTTGAGATCCCCTTACCGGTCATCTTTTAAAAAAAAGAAAGAAAGAAAAATTTAATCGGCAGATTTGGGTATGTAAATAAAAAATTCTGCATGGCAGAGGACATCAAAAACGTAAAGATGCGACAAAGGCAGAGAAATATTTGCCCACACTTTCATTCAACAAATTTCATTGAGCACCTACCACGTGGAAAGCACCGTTAAAAATATAGCAGTGAACAAAGTGACAAAAATCCCAACTTTCTTGGAGCTCATATAGTGGTGGGGAGAGACAGACAATAAGTAAAACATATAGCATGTTAGGAGGTAATAAAGACTTCAGGTAAGCCATCTTCTGAAGAACATTAGGGCAATAAAGAACAAGTCAAAAAGTCCTGGGGCAAGAATAAGTCTGGCTGGTTCAAGGAGGAGCAAAAAGCCAGTATGGCTGGAGCCTGAAACAGAATAGGGAGAGCAGAAGGGGGAACCAGTTATGTAGCACCTTGTGGGCCACTGAAATGACTAGCTTTCACTCTGAGTGATGCTGGAAGTCTATGCACAGATAGGACAGAAGGGTTGATCTGATATGACTTACGTTTCATAGTTTTATAAGTATCATTCTGGCTCCTCTCAAGATGGGCAAATACAGAACCAAGAAAACAATTGTTTGTTCAGAACAATTGCTGCTACTGCAAAAAGCTCAGTTGCTAATAGCAAGCAGTAGAAGTAACCTGAATGTCTATAAATAAGAGAATTAGTTATTGCCTTATGATGGAATATTATGCTGCTATTAAAAATAGTTCAGACTTATTGATATGGAAGGATGACTTAAATTTAAGAGGGAAAAAATCAATGTAGTTATGTAATATTACATCTTTTTAAGTGATAGAGGGGAAAAAATCTCTCCATATACATGCATATTTTTTTCAGCATAGAGAAATACGGGGGTGTTTTTGGTATACTTTTTTATGATTAGACTTTTTTTTTTTTTGGCAGCTGGTCGGTACCAGGATCCAAACCCATGACCTTGGTCATTAAACTTTTTAACAATGAGGATCTAATTCTATTCTAATTTTAAAAATATATGTTTTAGGGCTGGCCATGGCTCACTTGGGAGAGTGTGGTGCTGATAACACCAAGTCAAGGCTTGAGATCCCCTTACTGGTCATCTTATAATACATATATATATATATATATATATATATATATATGTTTTAAGAATGAAAAGAGGGGCACTACTTTTATATTTCCCCAAATTCAAACTGCTGGCAGAATTCCCAGAGCAGGATATCAGCAAGCACCTAGCTATCCAATAAGCACAGCCGTTTTAAGGGTATCACAGGGGCAGTTCCACGTTTGCTTCAATAATCCTGGTGGGGTTTAGAGTCAAAACACTGTGCAATAGAAATATGAGACCCATATGTGCTTTTACCCTTTCTAGAAGCCACATTTTTATTTATTTTTTATTTATTTTTATTTTTTTAAAAGATGACCGGTAAGGGGATCTTAACCCTTGACTTGGTGTTGTCAGCACCACGCTCAGCCAGTGAGCGAACCGGCCATCCCTATATGGGATCCGAACCCGGGGCCTTGGTGTTATCAGCACCACACTCTCCCGAGTGAGCCACGGGCCGGCCCGAAGCCACATTTTTAAAAAGTAAAAAGAAACAGGTAAAACTAATTTTAACAATATACTTTAACCCAATATATCTAAAATACTATAATTTTACCATATAATCAATATAAAAATAATCACTGAGATTTTTTTTTTTTTTTTGTCTTTTGTCTTTTTCCGTGTCCGGCAACGGATCGCAACCCTCAGTGTTGCCCCCGTACCGCGCCGGGGACCAGCAACGGGTTCGCAACCCTCGGTGTTGCTCCCGCGCCTCGCTCAGCCAGTGAGCGGGAACCGGTCTGTATGTGGGATCCGAACCCTCGGGTGGGAGCGCCGCCGCGCTTCCCAAGCGGCCCACTATCCAGTGCGCCACCGGGCCGGCCCAATAATCACTGAGATATTTTATATTCTTTTCCTTGTACTAAGTCCTCAAAATCCATGTGCACTTTGGGCCGGCCCGTGGCTCACTCGGGAGAGTGCGGTGCTGATAACACCAAGGCCATGGGTTCAGATCCCATATAGGGATGGCCGGTTCGCTCGCTGGGTGAGCGTAGTGCTGACAACACCAAGTCAAGGGTTCAGATCCCCTTACCGGTCATCTTTAAAAAAAAAAAAAAATCCATGTGTATTTTATATGCACAGCACACCTAATTTGAACTAGCCACATTTCAAGTTCCCAGTAGCCAAATGTGCCTAGTGGCTATCATATTGGCCACCGCAGGTTTAGTCTTCCTCTCTGAATGGTCTTCAGATACTGCAGGAACATTCTTTGGAAAAGCAGGGCTTCAACCTTGGAGATGCATCTGATTTTAAAAATAGTCCTGTGTACTTCAGAGCCAAGTCAGGGGGATGAGATTGCAGCAGGAAAATCAAGCTGAGAATTATCTATCAACACATGATAACAAAGCGTAACACCATGGTCAAGGGTTCAGATCCCCATACCAGCCAGCCACCAAAAAAAAAAAAAAAAAGAATCAAAGCTGCCAAAGATTCTTCAAGATCAGCCAGGCCAGGCCAAGCTGATCACTTTATAGTAGTGACCTTAGAAATTCACTGAGGGCCAGAGAAGGGAAGGGAGTTTCCCACTTTGACCCTCAAGCCAGTGGTAGAATACTCTTTCCATTACCCCAGATCAAAGAGTCATCATAATTCAAACTCTAGTGTCCAGATTTGCCAGCTGTGTGAACACTGGCAAGATTTTTGACGTCTATGAGCATCACCTTCTTTACCTAAAAAATAACTGGACTTACCAAATTTTTGTTTTCTTTTTAAATATAATAAGATTTTTTTTATGGTGGTAAAAAATATACATAACATAAAATTTACCATTTTAACCATTTTTAAGTGTTCAGTTCAGTGGTATTAAGTATAGTCACATTGTTGTGCAACCACCATTACAATACTTCCCCAGAATATTTTTACCTACTCCAACTTAAACTCTGTCCCCATTAAACACTTGTTCTCTATTCACCCCTTTCCCCAGCCCCTGGCAACCACCACTCTACTTTCTTTCTCTATGAATTTGACTACCCTAGGTACTTGATATAAGTGGAATCACATAAGTATTTTTCCTTTTGTGACTGGCTTACTTCACTTAGCATAATGTCTTCAAAGTTCATACATTCTGTAGCATTAAGTGAGAATTTCTTTCCTTTTTAAGGAAGACCATAATTTGTTTATCCTTTCATCTGTCAATGGACATTTGGGTTGCCTCCACCTTTTGGCCATTATGGATAATTCTGCTATGAACATGGGTGTACAAATATCTGTTTGAGTCCCTGCTTTCAGTTCTTTGGGGTATATACCCATAAGTGAAATTGCTGGCTTTTGTTTGTTTTTTTTTAATTGAAGTACAATTGACACCTGAATGATACTCTTTTTGGCATACAGTTCTCCGAGTTTTTTGGTTTGTTTTTGTTTTTGGTGGCTGGTCAGTACAGTGATCAAACCCTGGACCTTGGTGTTATCAGTATCACACTCTAACCAGCTGTACTAATTGGCCCTCCCCATAGTTCTTTGAGTTTTGACAAACACATACAATCATGTAACCACCACCACAATTGAGATATAGAACAGTTCCATCACCCTAAAAGGCTTTCTCATGCAGTCCCTTTGCAGTCAACCCCTGCCCCCCAAGCCTCTGGCAAATACTTCTTTTATTTTACTATAGATTTGCCTTTTCCAAAATGTCATATAAATGTAGTCATACGGTATGCAGCTTTTTGAGTCTAGTCTTTTTCACTTAGCACAATGCATGTGTTATTCATTAATGTCTTCGCCTGTGTCAGTAGTTAGTTCCTTTTAACAATCATTTACATTGTGTGGCTGTACCACACTTTGTTTTTCCATTTCCCAGTTGAAGGACATCTGGGTTATTTCCAGTTTTTGGCAGTTATGACTAAAGTTTGCCTACAGGTATTTGTTTAAACAAAAGTTTTAATTTATCTTTGTAAACATCTGTGAAGCACAAGGTCGTTTTGAGCACTAACATGGTACTATAAAGTGCTGAGCACTATTTAAGGCACATAGTGAGAAGCTCAATAAATGGAGCTATTAGGAAAGTTTGTTACAGACTTCTATTATAAGTCAAATGAAAATAATCTATTTATAGCATCCCAATTAGAATTTTAGTAAGCACGTACTATCTGCCAGACATCTTTCTAGTTTCTGGAGGAACATTGGTTTAGAATCATGACGTCCTGTATGTGTTTACATTCAAAAATACAAATCATCAGGCCGGCCCGTGGCTCACTCGGTAGAGTGCGGTGCTCATAACACCAAGGCCACGGGTTCGGATCCTATATAGGGATGGCCGGTTTGCTCGCTGGCTGAGCGTGGTGCTGACAACACCAAGCCAAGGGTTGAGATCCCCTTACCGGTCATCTTTAAAAAAAAAAAAAAAAAAATACAAATCATCGCTCTCTGTTTTCGCCATACCTCATACCCGCAATTTGACCTACTTCTCTGGTAATGATGCTAGATTGTCTCTGCGGCTTTTCAGTTCAAGTTTATTCCCTGTTTATATTGTTCTTTCTTTCAGTAAATTTCTATAACTAATCCCTCATTCTGTTTCTTCCTATCTGACTTTTAAAATAATGTCTCTGGCATAAAAGTCAAGCTGTGTGTCTAAGGTTTTTTCAGGATCATTGGGGTTAACTTGGCCCAAAACAAACCAGACTAGGCTGGCTGACCCTGCAGACAAAAAATGTCTCACCTTTGAGGTCAGAGAGCCAAGGGCTCCACCTCCAGATCCTGTTAACATTGCCGTCTTCTGAACATGCAGACAGCCTGCACCAGGGCAGACAACTGAACAACCCCTTTAAACCCATTGACCAATCATGATCCCCCACACCTCCCACCACCTCTAACAACTTCCCCATAAATGTACCATCCTCCTCATTGGGGGTAAGGTGGATCTGACATGCAAATTTCCTGCCTTCTCATAATGGTGCGATTTAACTTTCTGTACTGCAAAGACATGTGCTTTAGTGATTGGCTTTCCATGGCATGCAGGCAAATGGACCCACTTGGTTTGGTAACATCTGGTCCTTCATCTCTACCCATGTTGTAGCCCAGCAAACAGTTTTCTGATGGATCAATGACAAAAGGTGGTTTCAAACAAGACGGTGATTGTGCTAAAGAATAGGAACTATGCCCCCTATCTCTCTAAAACCCTTCCTTGTACTTTTGTACAAAGATTCAAAGCTTCAGTGAAACATATATTGCACCACTTTCACAAAAAGAACTGAAATAACTTATAATAAAAGGAATTTTTACACAGTCATTAAAGTATAAATTATAGGTCAAAGTCATGAAAAGAAAGAAAAACATGCTCACCAGTGGGCTTGATTTACCTATTAAAGTTTCTCAACCCTTTTTTCATTATCACCCACCTTGAGGAGCCTTCTTACTTATTTTTTTTCCTGTTCACCTCCACTCTCAGTAACTGTTTTTTGTTTTGTTTGTGTTTTTGTTGTTGGTCCAGGGATTGAACCCTGGACCTTGGTGTTCTCAGCTATAACTAACTGAGCTAACTGGCCAGCCCTAGATAGACAAAAATTTCAAGGGAAGTTCAGAGTTTCATGTAGGTTTTGAAACGGTAAAAAGCACATTTATTTAATTCAAATTTCTTGTAAACTACAGCATGGGAGACACAATAGGTCAAGCTGCTGTTTCAAACTATGGTAGAGCAAAGCTTAAATTTTCTTAGCTCTAGATAGGACAATGAAAATAAAATTCAGAATTCCATTTTAACTTAATCTACATCTGAAGAAATTCACACACACACATATTCACTATTTCTTACACAGGCTAAGTTCAATGATTCTCCACAAATATATTAAACAGTGGTTCTCAACCCTACCAGACCCACATCCCATTTTTGTAACAAATATTTTTATAATGCTCTCTGGATATGCTACAATAATAATGTAATCTACCTTCACCCACTTAAAAAAATCATATAATCCTATGCTTACTATTAGTGCTGTTTACCAAATATTTTAAGCTCTCTGCTTTTGAAGGACAAGCATCTTACTTTGAAGCCAGGCATGGCCATGTGACTTACCTTGGCCCATGAAAAGCTAGTAGAAGTACTGTTTGTCACTTCAGGCATAAATTTTCAGAGCCAGCACACATGGCCAAGGTCCCTTCCTTCTGCTGTGGTGATGGTGGAAATACTCACTGAAATGAAGCTTCTGTCACCCTGAATGACTTCCATAGGCAGAGCCCTTGCCGCCCTGCAATTGTGTGTGGTTTTTGTGCTATAGTTAACTTATAGTTAAGTCACCAGCCATGATAGTGGATAATAAAAAGGAGAACTAAACAGAAAGACTTTTCTAATAAAATAATATATATTTCCCATGAAATATGTGTTCTGGTCAGCTACAAATGCAGACTGATACAGACGTGTGACATCTGCATTGACAACTCAAATGGCACTATTTCCATTATCAGGGGTGGTAATTTCCAAAATGGTGAACAACAGGAAAATTCAGTGTATGTTAAAACTGTGCCAAAAATACTTTGTTGCTTATAGGTAAAATAAGTTAGGTTCTAGATGCTAATAATTATAAATGTGTTTCACCTACAAGGGTATCTCGTGAGACATTTGGTACAGGACCATCCTGCACACTGCAGTTTGGCAAGTATCCTAAGCCGTCCCCCAATAAATGCCAGTAGCATCCCCACCCACACCAGCATTGTCACAACCAGAAAAAACTCCCTTACAAACTTCCTAAAGTTCCCTACGGGCTAGTACCGCTCCCATTGACAACCGCTCATCTAAACTTAATGTGGAATAAATTTAACTTTGGGTAAAAATAATCTCTGTAATAAAGCAACTCGATAGGGAAAGTCCTTATCTGTTTACAATGAATGGAAGGAAGAACTAGAGAGAAATTCTATTGTATAAACTAGAGAACAGAGTCCAGTCAAATTTACTTATGAGACCTTTGCCTCAGTTAATTTTATCAACTAACCTTTGGTTTACTAGGCCATTATAGTAGGCTTAATAATGGTCTCTAAAGATATCAGGTCCTAATCTCTGGAACCTGTGAATGTCAGTGAAGATGTGATTAAAGATTCTTGAGATGAGGATATTATCCTTGATTATTCCAGTGGGCCCTTAATACAATCACATATATCCTTGTAAGAAGGAGGCAGCGGGAGATTTGATACAAATACAAAGAGGAAAGGTAATGGGAAGACAGAGCAAGGAGAGAGATTTGATGATGCTGCCTTGAAGATTAGAGCAAGATATGGCCACAAGCCAAGAAATGCCAGCAGCCATCAGAAGCTAGAAGAGACAAGAAAAGAATTTTCCCCCAGAGTCTCTGGAGGGAGACCTTGATTTCAGCCCAGTGATACTAATTTTAGATTTCTGGCCTCCAAAACTATGAGAGAATAAATTTCTGTTGTTCTAAGCTACCCATTTTGTGGCAATTTGTTATAGCAGCCACAACAAACTAATACAATCATGAGTTAAATTTTCTTAGTAACACAGATGAAGACATTTTCACAACATGGACTTACATTATTTTATTCTCTAGAAGTTCCTCCGTAATAAAGGGCGAGAGCTTTTCTCTTTTCAACTCCCCTCCTTCCTGCTTTTGACCCTGTCGTGTAAATGTGTGAGGATGGGAGGCCTGGGGCTGTGGCAGCCACCTGCAACCAGAGAGGGAAAGAGAATGCTAAGAGAAACGTACAGTTCATGGTGACACAGTGTCATGACATCACCAGGCCACTGGACCCACTCTGAATTCTCAAACCTCCAGACTGCTTATCTCGTGAGATAATTAAATAACAAGTAACACTGTTAGGACTGTGTTACTTCCTGCAGAATTCATACTAATATAGAACTCCACAGACTATATCGATACTGAAAATAAGAAATAGAAATTACAGTCATGTTGTCTAAAAATATGGAAGTAAATCCCAGAAGAAATGGCTAAGAGTTGAAAGCAGTTGCCTCTGAGAAGTGGATTTAGGGGAGATGGGAGGGGGATTGCTCTTTTTCATTATAATCCTAGTAGTACTCTGACTTTTTTTTTTTTTTTTGTCTTTTTTCGTGTCCGGCAACGGATCGCAACCCTCGGTGCTGCGCCTGCACCTCGCTCAGCCAGTGAGCGGGAACCGGTCTGTATGTGGGATCCAAACCCTCCATGGGAGCGCCACCGCACTCCCAAGCGGCGCACTGTAGCAGTGCGCCACCGGGCCGGCCCGTACTCTGACTTTTTAAGTTGTAAACATATATTACTTAGATAAAAATAAAAATAAAATTTTAGATATTTTGAATAGCCTTAATGAAAATAAAAGAAAACCCACAGGTTAAAATGGGTATTTGAAAAACCTTTGAATTTCATTTTTAAAGTACTCTGCTGGGCTCATTCTTAAATGAGACAAGATTGGAGAACATTTTTTTTTTTTTTTGAGACGACTGGTAAGGGGATCTTAACCCTTGACTTGGTGTTGTTAGCACCACGCTCTCCAAAGTGAGCTAACCGGCCATCCCCATATAGGGATCCACTCCTGTGGCCTTGGTGCTATCAGCACCGCACTCTCCCAAGTGAGCTATGGGCCGGCCCTAGATTGGAGAACATTAGCATTCTGCTAACCTTAGAATCACAAGAACATGGGCATCTAAAATTGATTTTAGATGCTAAAAACAGTGGGCAAGGGCTGGCTCACTTGATTAGATCATGGTGCTGATAACACCAAGGTCAATGGTTCAGATCCCTGTACTGCCAGCCGACAAAAATAAATAAATAAATAATAAAATAAAATCAGTGGGCAAAGGTATCAGAGTAGCTCCCCATAAGATATTTATTAATCGTAAAAGGGAAAATGCTAACATTACAGTGGAGAAACTCAGAAGACATCACCTTAACCAAACGATCACGGTTAATCACACCAGTAATAAGATATGTCAACATGATGTACTGAGAAGGGCACAATATTACTTCTGTGGTATTCACACCCAAAATACATACTAACCTCAATCTAATCACAAGAAAACATACACAAACGCAAATTGCAAGAGAGTCTACAAAATACCTGACCAGTACTCTTCAGAATTGTCAAGACAAGTAAATGAAAGAAAAGACTGAGGAAACATCACAGACTGGACACAGATTGTGTCCCTAGGGAAACACAACAACTAAAAAGCAAAGTATGATATGGGATTGGATCCCAAAGAAAAAAAGAGATCATTAGTGAAAAATGGGTGAAATTTGAATAAGGTCTCCAGTTTAGTTAATAGTATTATCTCAATGTTAATTTACTAGTTTCGATCATTGTACTACACTTATATAAATTGTTGGGAACAATTATACTATTTTATGGAATAAAGAATTGCCTGATTGAAGAATTGCAAAAAAGCCTGTGAGATCTTCAAATAAATTAGGAAATAAGTAAATAACTCAGGGCCAACAATAGCATCTTTAAAATGTATAAAAAGTAAATAAATTGTTAACTTTAGGAGGAGCTAGGTGAAGACTGCAGTGAGCTCTACTATTATTTTTCTATGAAAATATTTTTTATATTGAAATATAATTCACATACTATAAAATTCAACATTTTAAAGTGTGCAATTCAGTGGTTTTTAGTATATTCACAAGGTTGTGCAACCATAAGCACTATCTAATTCCAGAACATTTTCATCACCCCCCAATAGAAACCCCATCCCCATTGGCATGTACTCTCCGTTCCCTCCTCCCAGCCCCTAGTTACCGCTAATTTTTCTGCATCTATGGATTTGTCTATTCTGAACATTTCATATAAATGGAATCATACAATATGTGGCCTATTCTATCTGATGTCTTTCACTTAGCATAACGTTTTGAAGGTCCATCAAAATTGCACCTTTTTGTTAGTCTAAAATAATTTCAAAATAAAAGGTTTTTAAAAATTGATTTTATGGTTTGATCCCTGTACCGACCAGCTACAAAAAAAAAATTGATTTTAGGGTTGTGATTTTTACCTGAAATATATAACCTTCTTTTTTTTCTTTTTTTTGGAGGGGGAGGAAGGAGCTGGCCAGTACAACAGTCTGAACCCCTGACCTTGGTGTTATAACATCATGCTCTAACCAACTGAGCTAACCAGCCAGCCTGAAATGTATAATTTTTTAATAGTTTGTAAACAGTAGTAGAATTGTTTCACTGTAGGGCCGGCCCGTGGCTCACTTGGGAGAGTGCGGTGCTGATAACACCAAGGCCCCGGGTTCGGATCCCATATAGGGATGGCCGGTTAGCTCGCTGGCTGAGCGTGGTGCTGACAACACCAAGTCAAGGGTTAAGATCCCCTTACCGGTCATCTTTAAAAAAAAATAAAAATAAAAAAATAATAATTACTTTAGTTCTAATTGGATACCAACAAAATTGCTAAAGATCTAACGAGAAATTGGAATAGTGATTAGGCCTTTCTAACTACTCTGCAGAATTGTTTCACTGTAGGGCCGGCCCGTGGCTCACTTGGGAGAGTGCGGTGCTGATAACACCAAGGCCCCGGGTTCGGATCCCATATAGGGATGGCCGGTTAGCTCGCTGGCTGAGCGTGGTGCTGACAACACCAAGTCAAGGGTTAAGATCCCCTTACCGGTCATCTTTAAAAAAAAAAAAAAAAAAAAAAGAATTGTTTCACTGTATTTGTAAGTTTATGATTTGCCAGGAATGGAGCTGGCCAGTTAGCTCGGTTAGTTAGAATGCAGCTTTATAATGCCAAGGTCACACGACTGGCCAGATGCCCAAAAGAAAAAAAAAAAAAAGACTTGCCAGGAAGTATCTTGAGAAGTTTAAATTTAGGCCAGGCATCTTTGGTATTTAAGAAAATTAAATATATTAAAAGGCTGGCCAGTTAGCTGAGTTGGTCAGAGCATGGTGTGGATAACACCAAGGTGAAGGGTTTGGATCCCCTTACATGCCAGCTACCAGGAAAAAAAAATTAAATATATTAAATATACAAATGCAAATTTAAAAGTTTGCGGGAACTTAATGAAATTGCAAATGGATATTAAGATTTAAAGGAATTTAATGTATCCAACCTGTATTTTATCAAAGAAAAATTTATTAGATTTATAAATTTAGATTTATAAATACAACAATGAACTTTGTAGTTTGAATTTAAAGGCTTAAGGAAAACTAGATTTTAAATATTTTACTTTAACAAAATTATGCAGTAATTATATCAGTTTCCTGTGGCTGCTGTAACAAAATACCACAAACTGGGTGACTTAAAACAATATAAATTTATTCTTTCACACTCATCAAAGCCAGAAGTCCAAAATTAGTATCAATGTGAAGAAATCAAGGTGTGGGCAAGGCCATGCTCCCTCTAGAGACCCTAAAGAAGAATCTGTTTCTTGTCTCTTCCAGCTTCTGGCTGCTGCTGGCATTCCTTGGCTTGTGGCCATATCTTGCTCCAATCTTCAAGGCAGCATCATCTAATTTCTCTCCTGCTCTGTCTTCCCATTGCTTTCTTCACCGTATATTTATGTTAAATCTCCCTCTGCCTCCTTCTTATAAGGATATATGTGCTTGCATTTAGGGCCAATCCAGATAATCCAGGATTATCTCCCTATATCAAAAATCTTTAACTGTATCATATCTGCTAAGACTCTTTTTCCAAACTGGGTAACATTTACAGGTTCCAGAGATGAGGACCTGATAAGTTCAGGGGCCATTATCAGCCTGCCACAGTAATTTTTTAAAAAGAAAGTAATTATGAATAATCTTTTCTGTGCACGAATACTCGCATCCTTTGCTGCTGAAATCGTTGACTGCATTATTAGGTAGTGAGAACAAGTGAACCTAGGGCACTTTCTTCCTTACCTTACAGTTGAGCTCTCTTTTAGTTATGGTGTTTCCCTCTCCTGGGTTTTCAGGTATAACCTCCTATCTCTGGCTAAGTTATATCAAGTCCTTTTTGGAAGTAGGTGACATAAATGTTTTTAAATTAGAAGGGAAGTTTTGGAGGCCCGAGTATGGTCCTGAACTCTACTCTGACACCAGGACAGGATGCAGCAGCAGATATGCCTCTCCTGAGAGGATGCCAGGCCCTGAGCTAACATTTATATATTTATCTATTTATTTTTTGAGACTAGTACTTCTCAAACTTTAGCATGCCTCCAAATCACCTAGAAGCCTTTTAAAAACAGATTTCTAGTTTTTACCCCCCAAGTTTCTGATTCGGTTAGTCTGGAGTGAAGCCCCCAAATTTTCATATGAAACAAGCTTCCAAATGAGGCTCATGCTCTGGTCCAGGGACCACAGGGGCCCAGACTCAGAGCCACTGGTGGTGGAGAAGTTAGGGAAGACAGAGAGAAGCAGCAGAGCTGCACTTGCCCGTCACGCCATGGGGCCCTTTGGACACAGCCCTACATCTTCCAAGGACCCCCACCAGGAGCCAGGACTCATTGGGCAAAGGCTCTGCTGCTGCTCTGAAGATGGACTCCAGTTGGACCCCTCTGCCAGGATTCAGTGAAGAGAAGATCTCCCACCTGGACAAGGAGAAGCTTCTTCAGATAGTATGTGCAGCTCTACAAACTCGCAATATGGAATCCCAGGCAGAACTGAGAATAGGCAGGGGAAGGGAGAAGAGCAGAAAAGACAGGAGGTCCCTAAGAAATGGATAATGAGGCCGGGGGCCTCTGAGGAAACAACTTCACAGAAACCACTGGAGGTAACATGATTTTGGGCAGATCATGATGAATGATTTTTATTTTAATAGCTATGCATTTTTTTTTCTAGCAAACTTCTATTTTCAACAAATGAATCTTTCTTTCCATACTTTCCATACCTTATGAAAAATGAATCTTTCTTTTCATACTGGTTAAGAGCATAGACTTGGGGGCCGGCCCGTGGCTCACTCGGGTGAGTGCGGTGCTGATAACACCAAGGCCACGGGTTCGGATCCCATATAGGGATGGCCGGTTTGCTCACTGGGTGAGCGTGGTGCTGACAGCACCAAGTCAAGGGTTAAGATCCCCTTACCGGTCATCTTTTAAGAAAAAAAAAAAGAGCATAGACTTGGAGCCAGAACACCTGGGTCTGAATCTAGACTCTGCTATGTTCCTAGCTTATATGGTCTTGGGCAAGTGACAGAACCACTCTGTGCTTCAGTTTCCTCAGCTGTAACATGGGATAATAACAGTACATACCCCACAGTATTGTCATGAGGACTAAATGAAATACTACATTTAGAGTTTTTAGAAAGGGCCTGGAACTTAATAGCACTATATAGTATATATTACCATATAGTAGTACTCAAAAGTGCTATACATGTATTCACTAATATGACTTAAATTTCCTTTTTAAATAAATCTAAAAAGGAATCAATTACAAGATCCAGGATTCAATCCCTGTACTGGCCAGTTGCAAAAAAAGCAACAACAAAAACAAAAAAACTGAATCGATCTAAAGAAAAGCACTTGGTAAATTATAGTACGAATGGTTTGTGGACAGGGCAAAAAATACCTGAACTTGGCAAAGATTTTCAGACTTTGCTCCCTGGAGCTTCAGGGCTTTGGGGGAGCCCATGGACAGAGCTAAGCATCTCTGGCTGCAGATCCACTTCTGCTTTGCAGGTGGGGCTTCAGGGTGTTTGAACAGTGTTCTGTGATTTAAAAATAAAATTTGAAAACCACACAGCTAAGAGTTCAGACAAGAGAGAGGCTAATGCGGGGGGTTGATCTCTTACAAGTATTAACAGAGTGGGAGGGGGCGGAGATCAGTTTAGACATGAAAGGGTTAAACCCAGGTATAATTCCAAAATGGAGATGAGAGGAAGTCAGGGGTTGGCTGTGGGCAGAGTCCAGGAGTTTCTGCAGTGACCCAGAGGTGGGGAAGGACAGCTTGGGCTCCAGTTTAAAAGTTTTGGCTCCCAGGAACCAAGGGAAGCTGGAGAATGACCATAGGTTTGGAAAGAAAGAGCAGGGTCCAAGGGTTGGGGCTAGAGGTGGAGCCAGCAGCCTTGAAGTGATAAGCAGGCAGGGCCTGGGGAATGGGAGCAGAGCCAGGGGCCTTGAAGCCAAGGCCAACTAACTGTGAAACCACCCACCTGGTTCCAAGCAGGCAGCATACGGGCAAAGTTTGTAGTCTGACAGCTCACCCTGTCATAAAAGCAGCTTTGCCAAGGACAAAGCCTTGACATGGTCTGGTGGGGGTGGGGGACAGAATAGATGAGTAGGGAGGTCCTGAATCTGAGACCATACAGTTTCCTGTTTAGTGGCTATCTGTATGAGAGGGGAGCGCTCATGTGGCCTCAGGATCACGGTCACTACTCCCGTAACTTACTGTGTGCCAGGCTCTGTGCCAAGCACTTTAGTTATTAGGTTAGTTAAGAGTCTTTCACTTGTAAGTAAAAGAAATCAACTCAAGCCACATTAATTTCAAAAAGGGGTGTGGGGGAAATGCATTGGGATTTAGGAGTGTCTCTTGGATCCCATGGCAGGAGGCAGCCGGTCTCAGGGAAGCCCCGCACAGTAGACTCCTGAGCAGCAGGAATTCTCCAGCACCTCTTGGTTCTCTCTGAGCATCTGCCTCATTCCTCTTCCTTGGCAGACTGGCTTTTTCTGATCCTCCGTAAACAAGGCAGTGAGGAGGACCACCTGAAGTTCCCGTATTCCCATGTTATGGGTCCAACCACAGGAAGAAACTATGGTTGGATTTGCTTTGATTCCTCAGGGAAAGCATAGCCCAGCATGGGTCAGGTGTCCATTTGGCTTCCAATTAGCCAAAGTGAGGGGAGGGACTAGGCCACAAGCAGAAACATGACTGCTGAGACCCTTCGTTATGACGCCAACGAGGAAGAGGGGCCCTCGGCACTTGTGTGGATTTGAATCCAGGTTTGTTTGGCTCTGAAGCTAAGGGGTGGCCCTGGATGTGGAGGGCAGGGGCAGACAGACGATTTTCAACAGACTCATTAAGGGACACAGAGACACAGCCAAAACACAAAGTTCCATATGAAAATAAAACTTTAATTTGCCAAGGGAACATCAGGGCAACCCCTGCATACCCTGTACCTAGTTCTCCTAGGACTGGGCAACGAGGACCCTCCGCTCCCTCTGGAATTGGAAAGTGCTCAGCTGGGAAGACGGCAACAGACCCAAGCTGAGGCCATGCTCAGAGGTGGGCAGGGGGCTGGGCCGACTCCTTTCGGCCCTCACCTGCGATGGGCCGACCTCGCTCCTCCCAGATGGTGAGGCCATCACAGGAGCAAATCTGCTTGGGGTTCTGGAAAAGGCCAGAGGAACGTGCGATGATACCACAGGCCAACCTGCAGATGAACATGTGGTCAAGAGTGAGCACTTGTCTGGGCCCCTCTGAGGTTCCACGTGCACCACCTCCTGCTGGGGGCAGCAATACTCACCTGTTCCCGGAGTTCCCTGTGATCTTGGATAAGGGATGGCCACCCCGGCCCAAGTCGTCCTCTCCCTCATCTATAACCAGGCTGCGGCCAATCACATCCCATACCTTTGAGAGTAGACAGCAGCCTCAGACACTGGACCCCATTAGAAAGGGTCCCCACCTTCTTTCCCTCCTTACCTTCAGCTGCTCATCCTCTATCCTGAAGACGGCACGGCCTTCGGCATCAGCATGGACGTTGCCTAGGTCTCCGCGGTGCTGGAATGAGACCCCATGATGGGGAAGGGTTATGTGGGGGCACAGTTCCTATCTTCTGGCTTCCCAGTATCTGATGCCTCTTCCCACTTCCCCAAAGCACCAATTGCCTCTTGTGGATACCGTGTGGTAAGATAAAGGGACAACCCACGCCTCAAGGAAGGCAACTGGATACTCCCTCCCTGGAAATGAAATCCTGGGGAGGATGGTGGCTTGCTGAAATGGCCAGAAACTCCCCTTCCTCTACAGTCATCCCCATGGGACCAGACTGTTTCTCCTTCGAGGCTGTTGCCCACCCTGCTTCCTGGCCTCCAGTGAGCCCAGTTCTTTCCAAGACCAGTACTCCAGCCTCCTGTGGGCTCCATGAATGCTCGGCAGTTGGCCAAACCTGGCTTTCCTGAGCATCACAGGCAGCCGGCATTATTTCCCTGACTTCCCATCTTGAGGAACAGAAAGAAGAAACATGAGGGGGCAAAGGGCCTGTCCTGGCCCCCAGCAGCTGGCTCTGCCCACCGTCTCCCTTGAAAGTAATAAAAAGTGTCCTAACACATCCACTGAGCACCTCCTAGGTCAGGCACACTCTGCCAGGCATGGCAGGGAGTATATATGGTCACTGCCTTAAGGGACTCACAACACAGTGGGAAGCCAGAGATGGAACAGACTAGTGATTATGAAACAGGGCGAGGACAACAGTTGGTGTGTTTTGGGTGACAGGACCTTACTGAGCCTCAGAAACCCACATCTGTGCAAATAAGTTGTCCCTAATCAGACACTTTGGGCAGAAGCAAGCGCCTGTGCCCAGTGACGGCTGGTCTGCATGACCTCACTGTGAATGATAGCACTTCCCTGTGCAACGGGCTGATGAGCATGTGAAGCACCAGTTCTGCTTTATCTTGTTTTCCAGAGGGACATCTGCAGCATGCACCTGGCACTTTTTGTTATGCCCTGTGCTGGGGACTTTAATGTAGAAAGATCAGGGAGCGGGAGTGACACAGCCTTGAGGAGGTTTTTGAAGCTGGGCTGAGGGAGCAGCCTGGGCAGAATGGCTGCAGGCATGACCCAGCAGAGGCTAGGGGACAGGCTGTCTTTTCAGCCCCTCCCCTCAGCAAATAGGCAAGCAGAACATTGGCCAGGGGAGGCCTTGCAGGTGACACCAAGAAACTGGGCCCAGCCAAGACCCTCGGGCATTGGAGCCAAGAAGGGTTTCAGGCAGGGGCATGGCATGGTTACTCTACCCTCTAGTACAGTGTATGAAGAAGGAAGACTGGGGGCAGGGGAGAAGAGAAGGGAAGGAAGTTTGGAGACCAGTTAGGAGACCTGCAAGGGACAATCAGGCTTGGATATAAATTCCTACACTGAATTCATTCCATCTGGGCAAAACCCAAAAGGAACTGGCCAGTCATCATGGCAGCCCTGGCTGCTCGACTCTTCCTCAATTCTTCCTCTGTCTGTATCAAGGGCTTGGGTGCCAACACAGATGCTGACTCCAGCCCCAAGCAGGGTCCAGGCAGAAGGTGGCCTCTCGTGGCACTTCAGAAACACTCCCTGCTGCTTCCTGCCTTGAGGGCTCCGCCTAGGTCTCCTCTGCGGGGCCTGCCATTCCCTCTCTCTCACCTGCCTAGTTCCCCACTATCACCTTCCAAGGCTCAGGGAGGCAGATGCACCTCCTTGTACTCACACTCTTGTGTGATCTACCCCCCCTTGAGCATGGGCTGGACCTAGTGTCACTTCCAAGATTAGGTTACAAAAGGAATGTGGCTTCAGTCTTGGACGCCTTCTTGCTCACTTGCTTTGGGGGAAGCCAGCTGCCAGTATTGTGAGCTGCTCTAGGGAGAGGCCCACGTGGCAAAGTACTGATGTCTCTGGCCCACAGCCAGGGAGGACCTGCGGCCTGCCAACAGCAACACGAGGAAGCTTGGAAGCAGACTGGCCCCGTGTCCAGCCCTGAGATGACTGCAACCCCACGAGAGAACCTGAGCCAGAAGCACCCAGCTAAGCCGCACCCAGACTCCTGCCCCAGAGAAACTGTGAGATAATAAATGTGCTGTTTTTGGGCCGGCCCGTGGCTCACTCGGTAGAGTGCGGTGCTGATAACACCAAGGCCGCGGGTTCGGATCCCATATAGGGATGGCCGGTTCGCTCACTGGTTGAGCGTGGTGCTGACAACACCAAGTCAAGGGTTAAGATCCCCTTACCAGTCATCTTTTTAAAAAAAAAAAAAAAAAAAAGATAAATGTGCTGTTTTTTATTTTTTGTTTTTGTCTTAACGGTGCTAGTTGTTTGTGGTTTTAAACCTCCAACTTTTGGGCTGGCCCGTGGCTCACTCGGGAGAGTGTGGTGCTGATAACACTAAGGCCACGGGTTCGGATCCCTATATAGGGATGGCCGGTTGATTCACTTGGGAGAGCGTGGTGCTAACGTAGCCAAGTCAAGGGTTAAGATCCCCTTACTGGTCATCCTTTTAAAAAAACAAAAAATCAGTTACATGAATTAAGAAATACATAACATGGCTTCATTTGTTTTGTGGCAGAAGGTTGCAAACTTTCATAAAGATGGATAATTTTTAAAAAGTCCTGGTTCTTGAGAGGACGTAAAGAGGAGCTAGCAGTTTCCAAGGATCAGCAACCAGACCTGCCCTGGGACTGTATCTCCAAGTGCAGGGGGAACACACACCACCAGGATGAGGGAGATGCTACTAGGTGTGGGACATTAAGTCACTGAGCAGGACGGCAATCCTCTGTTCAATCATGTCCCAATCACTTGGTAGACATCAAGAAGAAAATCTCTTGAGTTAACAGGTCTTCAGCACCTCTCTAACATTTGCTAATCTTCATTTTGACAAAGATAAGTAGGCCTCAGTCCCCAAACCTTGTGAGCCAGTTTCTAGAAGGGTATTTTTTTTTTTTGTTAAAAGATGACCGGTAAGGGGATCTCAACCCTTGGCTTGGTGTTGTCAGCACCACGCTCAGCCAGTGAGCTAACCGGCCATCCCTATATGGGATCCGAACCCGTGGCCTTGGTGTTATCAGCACCGCACTCTACCGAGTGAGCCACGGGCTGGCCTTCTAGATGGATATTAATAACATTTTTTTTTGGCTTTCATTGATTTATTTTTATAATGATCTTCTTTTTTTTTTTTTTAAAAAAGATGACCGGTAAGGGGATCTTAACCCTTAACTTGGTGTTGTCAGCACCACGCTCAGCCAGTGAGCGAACCGGCCATCCCTATATGGGATCCGAACCCGGGGCCTTGGTGTTATCAGCACCGCACTCTCCCGAGTGAGCCACGGGCCGGCCCAATGATCTTCTTCTTATGGCTAGAAGTGCTGGTTTTTCATTCTCTATGGTAATATCAAGTTTCTTATTAAAAATAAACCTATCTTAATTACATGAAATGATGTCTTGATTTGCCTCAAAATAATGGTGGAGAAGAGCCAGGGGTATGGATGAAATAGGACTGGCATGGATTGGTAACTTGAAGCTGAATGGTATGGACATGGGAGTTCATGACACCATTTCCTCTGATTTGGAATATGTTTGAAATCCTCCATGATAGATTAAAAAAAAAAAAAACAAAAAACACCCAGCTAAATTTACCTAAGGAAAAAAATGAGTCTACTAAATCAAACAATCAACTAACAGTACAACGAGTACTCAGATAAGGAGGAAAAATCATTAAGGCAGCATGTGACTCCCTGAAGATGGAGAAACAATTCTCTGGTAAAAAATGAAACTCCAGGACCAGGGGTTATAGCAACAGGGATGGCCTTTTTTTAGTTCAGGTAAGACCCTCAATTTCCATACCTTCACCTCCCCAGGAAGCTTCCCCCAACTGCCCCTGCACCTGCTCCTCAGGCTAGATCAGGTGCTCACTCTGGGCTCCCAGGGCCTCCTGCAGACTCCTGCAAGGATTATCTCACGACACCACAAGCAACTCAAAGGCAGAATTCACTAGACTGTGAGCTCCTCGGGGGCGGGCCCTGGGCTGTACTGTGTTGTATCCCTAGGGCCTTGATCACAAAAAGTGTCAATAAATATTTCTGAACTGAACAAAATAAAGTGAGAGGAAAAGACCCCACCAAAAAGCAATCACACTCTAAAGCCCAAATAGCTGCCTGCCTTACCTCTAACTTTAAGTTCTCTCTCAGCCCAAGACCAGCCCAGCCCGACACTTACCCGGTCAGAGTCCTGGGGGCCCCCATGAGATGTTCCATCAGGGTTAAAGTGGTCCCCACAGCTAAGAAGGAAAGGTAGCAGGTGGGCAGCAAAACAGCAGCTCACAGACCAGATGGTCCACCCTCTTGTCTACCTATATTTGTTTAATCAATTAATTCATTCATTCAACAAACAGGCCTACTCTGTGCTGGGCTTTGGGCAGAGTGTACTGAGAAGAATCAGACATGGGTCCTATCCTCAATAAGCTTCTGGTCCAGGGGAAACACAGATAAGTAAACAATAATTACATCACAGCATGACAAACACCACAACATGGGGACCCTTCCTGCATCCAGCAGTTGACTTCCATCTCAGAGGCAAGAAGGTGGTTACAAGCAGGAGCTCAGGGTCAGATCTTGATTCAAATCCCAACTCTATCTTTTACATGCTCTAGAGCCTTTGGCAAGTCATCTAACCCCTCTTTGAGCCTCAGTTTCCTCATCTGTAGATTGGGCCTGTGTGTATGTGTCTCCCATGGTACTTGTAAGGACCAGCTGTGAGAACTCGTAGCTGAGGATGCTACCAGGGAGATTAGAGATGACTTACCTGCTGCAGTTGTTTGTGAGATCTCCATACTGATGGACATGGAATCCATGCAGTCCAGGCTCCAGGCCGTCAATGGTTCCCTCAATAAGGCAGCGCTCAGGGGTCAGCTGTAGGAAGCGCACTACCCCCTGCACAGTGCCAGGGCCCCCCAGAATGGCCACTGCTGCCCCCAGATTCTCTGCAAGGTATTAGACATTCGGGCTGGCTTGCCACCTCACCCGACCCCACCCCTTCATCAGGTCAGGAAGGGCATGGAAAGAGTCTCACATAACTTTCACAATTCCCCAAAGCCACTCCAACCCAGAGCCCAAGAATCCTTTGGTTAGATTTGTACAGCTCTTGGCCACTTCCCACCCGGAGAGGCCAAGGCCATAGTGGTTACTCACGCAATTGGCTGCTGCCCATGCCTTTGAGTACTGCCTGCCGTCCCGTGCCTTCCAGGAGGGCCTGTACCTCCTGGCTGGGCAGAGTAGTCTGCACCAAGACCATCTGGTTCTCCAACTGCACCTCCACACCCTGGACACCTGGGAGGAGAGAGAAGGCAGAGGGCAGCAGAAGGCTGGCACCCCTGTGCTAGAGCCAGGGAATACAGAAACAGGAATTCCCCATCTCCATCTCTACCAACCTTTCCATGGCCAGAGGCAAGCTCAGAAACTACCTTCTAGCTGTGTAACCTTGAGTAAGCCTCTTAACCTCTCTGAGTCTGTTTCTTTACATATCAAGTGGGGATAATGCCACCCCGCACCCAGGATTTTTGTGAGTCCTTATTACATGCCAGGCATTATTAATAACTTTTGAAACACAGATCCTTCTTTTTATATTTTTTATTTTATTATTTGTGGTAGCTGGACAGTAAAAGGAATTGAACCCTGGACTTTGGTGTTATCAATGCTACACTCTAACCAACTGAGCTAACTGGCCAGCCTAGATAATTCTTTTATAAAATGGTTTTATAAAGTGGGCTATGGGGCCGGCCCGGTGGCGCACTGTGCTAGTGCGCCGCTTGGGAAGCGCGGAGGCGCTCCCGCTGAGGGTTCGGATCCCACATACGGACCGGTTCCCGCTCACTGGCTGAGCGAGGCGCGGGGGCAACACCGAGGGTTGCAATTCCATTGCCGGTCCTGGTCTGGTGCGGGGGCGACACTGAGGGTTGCGATCCGTTGCCAGACACGGAAAAAGACAAAAAAAAAAAAAAAAAAAAAAAAAAGTGGGCTATCCATAGCAGCATTATTCATGATAGCCAAAAGGTGAAAACAATCCAATGCCCATCATCTGATGAATGGATAAACAAAATGTGGTATCCACACAGTGGAATATTATTCAGCCATAAAAAGGAACGAAGTACTGATACATGCTACAACATGGGTAAATCCTGAAACATTATGCTATGTGAAAGCCAGTCAGGGAAGACTGTATATATTTCGTGTACATATTTCATGATTCCATTTATATGAAGTATCCAGAATAGGCAAATCTATAGAGACAGAAAATAGATTAGGGAGTGGGGGTGAGACAATAGGAGGGTGACAGCTAAAGGATACAGGATTTCTTTATGAAGTGATGAAAATGGAAAATTGATAGTGGTGATGATTGCAAAACTCTGTGAATATACTAAAAACAACTGAATGATATACTTTGGGGAATTTTATGGTATGTGAATTATATCTCAACAAAGCAGTTACACATATAAAAGGGGAGAGGGGGTTATCACCATCATCACGAGAGCTAACATTTACTGAGCACACACTGTGGGCCAGGCCCACTTTTATGTGTTTTATCTGTATTGACTCACTTGATACCCATTGTAACCCCGTGAGTTAGATTATCTCTATTTTACAGATGAGGAAACTGAGGCACAGAGAGATTAAAGAAACTTGCTGAAAGTCACACTATAGTAAGTAGTGGAACTGGAATTCAGCCCAGACGGCCTAGTGCCAGAGCCTGAGCACTTAACCTAGACATTCTGCTCACCCTAAGCAAGCAGCCCGTAGCCTCCGGGCTGGGTTGGGACGCCACCTGGCCCCCAATTCCACGTTGTCCTGTAGCAGCTCTCACTTCCCCAAGTAACTCACACCGCATTGACTACAGTCCTCTGTTTCACTTGCTAGGCTGCCAGCTCTGTGAGGGCAGGAGCTCAGTATGATCCACAAGGGTCAAGTTCAAAAGTCAGTGTATCAGAAAAAAAGCCTATGGAGTCCCTGTTGCCCTCGAAATCCCAGAAGTCACCCCTGTGTACACAGCCTGCATGGTGATTCTCATACACACTCATGGAAAGTGTCTCATAACTTTCAGGCCACATTATCTGAGGTATGATTTTTAAACACCACTCAGCTTTTACGTGGAAAAGCTACTGGAGGGGGCCACAGAGGCAACAGGGAGCCCACAGATGAGGTTCTTGTATGGGTCTGGGAGAGGTGAGGAGGCCTGAGTATGTTTTGCACACACAGCAGATAAGACTTCCTGATGGACTTGAGTCAGTGTAGGTGGCTTCCTGACCTTGGGGTCTCCAAGAGCTGATTCTCTGTTCCTCAAGTGGGAGGGCCCCAAGTGGGAAGCTCTTTGTAACTATGTACCTCCTGAATTCTTGACCCAAGTCTGAAGAAAACTTGTTCTCCAGTTAAGCAGCAGTCCAGTTTGCCTGGTGAACCTCAGAATGTGGCCAGGCCAGGCCTTGGTTAGCTCAGAGCCCAGTGAGGGAGGAAAGAGGCCATAGGGAACTCCAGGATGAGTGATAAGGGTTCAAGGGGGTGAGCCTTGGCCTGGGAGTTCCTCTTATCCTGAGAGGAGAGCAAAGCCCTCTTTCCCCAGGCCCCAGGCCTCCTGGAGAGGGCAACTCCCTCTCTGTGCATTCTGAGAAACTACAACTTTCCTGCCCAGCCCATGAGAAAGCCAGGCTGGTTCCAGCTACTTAGCCCAGAAAATGCAGAGTCACTAGAAGTCCTTATCTTGTGCCTAAGAAATCTGATGAGGGCTGAAAACTGCCCTATGTCCAACAGAAAGCCCAGCTGTCTGCTCTCCAAGCAAGAATGTTTTACAGGAAGAGGAGGGCCCTACATCCTGAGAAAGCTCTGGTTAGAATACTCCACTCATAGTGGAATGGCTCAATCTCCATCAGACCCTCATCCATGACCCCAAAACACAAAGTCTCAGTAAACCCAGCTTCAAGACCTGAGTCCTCACACCTTCCCCTGACCAGATCACCTGTGCACCCTTCCTTCATAATCCCCAAAGATTTATTGGGCTCTCACTATATGCCAAAATCTTTTCTAAAGTGCTATTTTGTATGTATTCACTAATTTAATCTTCATAGCAATCCTCCAGAGTAGCTCCTATTATCGTCCCCATTTAAACACTAAAGAAACAGAGAGACCAAAAAGTAACATGCATGAAACCTTAGTGACCTTAAGCAGCAAAAAGGGGATTTGAACTCAAACAAGTCTGACTCTAGAGCTCATACCCGTAACCACTAGGCAACCCTATACAGAGACCGGCGCTACCACTGCCCAGCTTCAGAACCTCACCTTGTTCCCTCTCAGAACTGCTCTTCCATGAAGCGTTCTGTGAATGCCACCCAGGTAACGCTTGCCTGATCATCTTTACCTGAGCGCAGGGGCTGCGCCCAAGACCCCTGTGAACCCTTCTCCCTAAAAAGACCTTAGTGTCAGGTCCATTCCTGCTGAATGACTAGATGAATATTTAACAGAATCAAAGGAAGCCAGTTCTCAGAGCCATGCGGGTGGCTCTGCCTTCTCAGATCTTCCGATTGTACCAGGTCACCTCCGTATCTGCTGGCCTTTTAAAAACCAGAAGCTACCTAAGATGGTACAGGGCCAGGGGTACTGTTTTCTTTGGGTTTCAGCTAATAGATAACTGAAACTCTGGGTTTCAGTTTCTGCATCTGCAAAATGGGAGTACGGCTGGCCTAAGAGATCTGCCTGGTCCCTCCCAGAGTCCTCTGCACTGCCCACAGAAAATCTTATCCGGTTCTTACCTGCTACTCCTTGCAGGGACTTGCGTACCGCGTCCACGCAGCTCTGACAAGTCATCTGCACGGCGAACTCCAGCTGCAAGGGACCACCTTCCCTGTGACCACCCCAAAGGCCTGGGGACTCGCCCCACGTGACCCCTCTTCAAACGCCTTCTTCATTATCACTCACGATCATTCCACGGCCGTGGTCTCACCCCCAACACTCACGCCGGGAGCCCTGCTACCCTCGCACCCCAGTTTCACGCGGGGCTCCAGACCCCGCCCCAGGTGCCCGCTCTTTCCCCTGGTGCCAAGATAACAATCGCCCCAGGAGCCGAGGCTCTCTGCCGGCGAAGCTCCACGCGAAACCTCGACCCTCACCGTGCAGAGCGTCCCGCGGTCTCCAGAGTCCGAAGCCATCCTGCACCCAGTCACCCGCCAGCGGAGCCCAACCGCTCGGGTCTCGAAACGCCAAACGCCGCACCGCGTCGCGGGGGGCGGTGCCGCGGAAGCCACCCTTGGCCCCGCCTCCTACCGCGTGCGCGCTCAAGGAGCTGCCCCCGGCGTCCAGGGGGCGGGGAGACAGGAGCGCGCAGGCGCACTCGGGCCGTCGACCCCCTGTTGCCTTAGCAACCGTTTGGTTTCCTCTGCTTCTCCGGCGGACGCCGCCTGCGCCAAGATGGATCTCCAGAAGCCGGAGTCTGAGCTCCAGCGGTTTTACCACCAGTTGCTGCGTCCGCTGTCGCTCTTCCCCAGCAAGGCGACGCCCCCAGAGCCTCAGAAGCGCCGCCCGCAGGAGGTCGAGATACTGCGGTCCCTGACGCTCGCCAAGCTGACGGTGGCGTCGCTGTGCCGCCAGGTGACCGAGTTGCTGGCCAAGAGCGGTCTGGCAGCGCTAGTGCCTCCCGAGAGCCGACTCCGCCTCACCGAGGTCATCCTGGACGAGCTAAAGTGCAGCTGGCGGGAGCCTCCCGCTGAACCTAGTCTGAGCTACAGCGACAACCTGAAGCTGCGGAAGCGGCTCGAGGCTCATGTGCTGCTCAGCAGTGAGCAGCTCTTCTTACGCTACTTGCACCTGCTGGTGACCATGTCGACCCCCACAGGCGTCTTCACTGAATCAGCCACCCTCACCCGGTTGGCCGCCAGCCTTGCCAGGGACTGCACACTCTTCCTTACCAGTCCTGAAGTCTACCGTTGCCTGCTCGCCGACTTCCAGGCCCTGCTGAAGGTAGAGCAGGCCCACGGCGACTGGGACAAGCTGCGCCCTGTCGTCCCCCCCGGGTCGTTCAAACTCTGCCCTATCCCCTGGCCTCACAGCACCGGCTTCGCCCAAGTGCCATGCTCTAGCCTCAACCTGAACTACCTCATCCAACTCAGCCGCCCGACAGAGTTTTTCAGTGAGCCCGAACTGGATCCAGTGAAGGAATTGAGGTCCATCCCCTGGCTGAAGAGGAGAAAGGCTCTCCGCTGGCTGCCCTCCGTCAGAAAGAAGAGAGAAGTAGACTTTAGTTCTTCACAGATTGTGTCACTGCCTACCTACTCTGTGACTCCCACCAGCGCGGCTCCCCCCTTATCCCACTCACCTCTCTACTCCCAGCTCAGGAGAGGCCAGTCCATGCCCTCTCTACGTGAGGGCTGGAAGCTGGCAGATGAGTTGGGTCTTCCTCCACTCCCTGCTCGCCCCTTAACCCCGCTGGTCTTGGGTGCAGAGAACAAACCAGAGCTGGCTGGGGACACTGTGGCTGAGGATCTGAAGCAGATAATGAAGAACATGAAATTGGAGTGGACTCGCTCCCCACCGCTAGACTCAGGTCTGCCCCCACTCCTTGGGGTTGTGACTCGCCGCCCAGCTGCAGAGCATCATCTGGAGGAGCTGCAGAGGATGTGGAGGAGCCTCCAAGAGGAAGAAGCCTGTGGGCAGTGGGACCTCCAGCACCCCAAATCCCCTTCACTCCAACCACAGCCAGTGACCGTTACATTGGAGCTAAGAAATCAGGCTGTGGTTCAGGCAGCTGCTGTACGAGTCTCTGATAGAAACTTTTTGGACTCTTTCCACGTTGAGGCAGCTGGAATCCTGTACAACCACCTTACTGATGAACTAGACTCCAAAGTCATTGAAGAAATGGATATCAATCGCTTTGTTGGCACTAGCATCAAGGAGGTCTACAAGGAGTTGATGAGCCGAGTCTCTACTGACCACTTTCGTTTTGACCAGGGTCCCCTGGTTGAGCCTGCAGCAGATAAAGACTGGTCAACCTTCCTGTCCTCAGCTTTTTTACGTCAAGAAAAACAGTCTCGAATCATCAACCCTGAGCTGGCTGGGCTTTACTCCAAAAGAGCAAACACTTTACAGTCCAATCCTGAGAGACTGCCCTCCCTCATACCAACCCAATCAAGCAAAACCTGGGAGAGGCGGTCAAACAAGCTCTCATGGAAGAACTGGTGGCAATCCAATTTGTCTGTGGATGACTACTTCAAATACCTCGCCAACCATGAGACAGATTTCCTCCACGTCATCTTCCAAATGTATGAAGAAGAGGTTCCTGTGGAGACAGTGACCCCTGTCAAAGAGTCCCTAGAGATTCAGCATCCTCCTCCCCTGCTAGAAGACGAAGAGCCAGACTTTGTGCCAGGAGAGTGGGATTGGAACACAGTGCTGCAACACAGGCTAGGACCTGGGAGGACCCATCTCCCGGAAGAACCCCACAAAATCCTGAGCCTGCAGAAGCGTCTGGAACAACTATGGTCCATGCTTGAGGTCCCCAACAAGGATCGGCTGGACATGGCCATCAAGTACAGCTCCAATGCCCGTCTGAGACAGCTGCCTTCATTGGTGAGTGCCTGGGAGCAGGTTCTGAAGCCCATTCAGCTGCGGGAGACATTGCTGGGGAGACTAGAGTGGTTTGAACGACAAGCCTCCAACCCCAACCGCTTCTTCCAAAAGACTAACTTGGGCCTGAATCACCTCCTGGAGGAGAATCAGATCCGCAGCCATCTCTACAGGAAGCTCAATCTAGTTGAGTCTTCTTTGGTTCCCCTCCTGGAGGAAATTGAGTTAATCTTTGGTGAGCCAGTGACTTTCAAGGGGCGGCACTACCTGGACAAGATGAAGCATGACAAAGTGGAGATGCTCTATTGGCTGCAACAGCAGCGGCGGGTTCATCACCTGGTCCAGGCTCAGAAGGCCTCCCACCAGTCAGTCCTGTTCAGGGAGCTCAGCAGCCAGCCTTTAACAGCTCCTGGGAATACTCCCACTACCCTTTGACCAGGCCAAATGCCCTCAAATCCTTTCCTCACCTCCAAACACCCAGAAGCTCATCCAGACCTCTTCACTGCTTTGGAAGAAGAAATATATATCTATACTGGGGATTGCAGGGTTCAGGAATGCTGTGCTTCCAACTACAAAGGGACTAAGATTAAGACTTTGTTTTTGACAATGAAGTTCTCATAAAAGAATCCCCAAGCCCAGTATTCCCATGTCTGTCAAGCTTTGCAGAATACAACCAAAATCTTTTATATGAAAAGAACTGAAGTCATCCCTTGGAGTTCATTGTAATGGGAAAGGTCAGACATAAGCAAACCATGATCTTTGGAACAACTTAGTTTAGTATTCCTATCACACTACATTAAACCGGCTGATTAGAGCCCCAAATTGAGAGTCTCTATGGCCTAATGTTTAAGAACTGGGGCTCCAGAGTTAGTAGAAGTGGGTTTAAATCCTGGCCATGTGACTTTGAGCAACTTACCTAAGGTATTAGTCCATTTTTGTTGCTTATAATAGAATACCTGAAACTGGGTAATTTATAAAGAAACAAAATTTATTTCTTAGGGTTTTGGAGTCCACAGTCCAGGGGGCTCATCTGGTGATGGCTTTCTTCTGGGTGGTGACTCTCTACAGTGATGCAGGGTATCACAGAGAGAAAATCACAAGAATGAGAGAGATAACCTTCTTACTCACTTTCCTTATAAAGCCATCAGAACCATGTCCATGACAACCCATTAAACCGTGCTTGAATGGATCAATCTATACACCAGGGCACAGTCCTCAAGATCCAATTACCTCCCAAGGGCCCCACCTTTCAAATATCATAATCGGATTTCCCACCCTCTTAACACTGTTGCAGTGGGGATCAAATTTCCCACACATGAACTTTTGGGGGATATATTTGGCCCATAGCACCTAACTTCTTTGCACCAGGATCATCATATGTCATAAGAAGGGGACCCGAGTTGTCATTTCTTCCAGTTCTCGCATACTATTGGTAGGGCTAACATTTTTAATTTAAGTTTTAACAGTTAACAAAGCACACCAGGGTATATACCAAAAAGTAAGTCTCCTTCCCATACCTGCCTCCAATATCTCAGTTCCTCTCCCTGGGGATGATAGCTGTTACCAGATTCTTGTATATCCTTCTATTCCCTTATTCAGCAAAAACTTATTGAGCACCTACTAGGTGTTAGATGCTTGGTCTATATCAGTGAAGAAAACAAAAATCCCTACCCTTTGTAGAGTTTACAGGGGGGAAACACAATAAACCATAAACATAGTACCTAAGCACATTGAATAATAGAATGTTAGAAGATGATAAGTACTGTGGACAAAAGACAAAGGTAGAGTAGGGTGAGGGGCAAGAGAGAGTGAGGGATGTGGTTTTAATTAGGAAGGTCATGTAGACCTCACCAGGAAGGTAAGATTTGAGCAAAAGCTTGAAGGTGGTGAAAAAGTAAATCCTGTGGACATCTGGGAGAACTTTTGACAGCCATTTGTAGCTGTTGGGGTGTTCCAGGAACAGCAAGGTGGCCGGTGTGAGTAGAGTGGAATGACAGGGAGAGATGAATCAGAGGGGTCATGACAAGGGGCAGGTTAGATTAGGTAAGGCCTTGTAGGCCATTGTATGAACTATTTCAGAGATAGCCTATACATATATGAGCATGTATTACTCTGTTTTGTGTTGCTATAACAGGAATACCTGGGACTGGGTAATTTATAAAGAACACAGGTTTATTTGGCTTACCATTCTGGGACAGCTGCATCTGGCATGGGCCTCAGGCTGCGTCTACTCATGGTGAAAAGTGACAGGCAGCCAGCAGGTAAAGGCAGATCACATGGCGAGAGAAAGCAAGAGAGAGGGAGGGAGGTGCCAGGGTCCTATAAACAACCAGCTCTCACGGGAACTAACAGAGCGAGAACTCACTCATTAATCCCCCCTCCCCCAGGGAGAGCACTAATCCACTCATGAGGGATCCGCCCCCATGACTCAACCAGTTTCCAACACTGCCACATTGGGGATCAAATTTCCACATGAGTTTTGGAGGGCACAACACATCCAAACTCCATGAGAGTGTATGTGTATATATTACCTACATTACAGGCACAGGCAGCTGTTGACTGAAGTTCCCCCAAACTGATACTGAACTCACAGGTCTGTCTGCGTGCCCCAGACAAAAACCAAAATCAAATGTTGGTGAAAATGGAAGTCAGCTTATATTCAGGAATACCAGTGACCTGAGGAGAGATGTCAGGCTCACCCACCTCCCTATGGTAAACCTGAAGGAGAACAGCCAGGCTCAAGCCATTAAAGACTCAGGTTTACTCAGGTTTAAAGAGGGGGCTGAGGGAATGGAACGTGGGAAATGAAAAGCAGGAGGGAGGGGCACGTGAGCAGTGACGGCTTTGCACGAGGTCTCAGGTGTAAAGTCTCACCAAGACTCCGTCTGGTTTCTGCTCCCATCTTTATCTCAGGGCCTGGATAGTACATGCAAGTTTGCAGCTCCAGCTTGGCTGGAAAACAACTTATGGTCATGTAAATAATGTCACCTTGCCGGCCGAGCCCGTGGCGCACTCGGGAGAGTGCGGCGCTGGGAGTGCAGCAGCAGCGCTCCTTCCGCGGGTTCGTATCCTATATAGGGATGGCCGGTTTGCTCACTGGCTGAGCGTGGTGCTGACAACACCAAGTCAAGGGTTAAGATCCCCTTACCGGTCATCTCTTAAAAAAAAAAAAAAAAAAAAAAAAAAAAACTTCTACTAAAGTACCCATTAGAATGTGGAAAAATAAACAAGCATCTTGGTCAGGGATGAGAGATTGGGAGGGGTTGTTGGGGGGTGGGGGTGGAAGCAGTGCTAGCCTAAAAGGACTGGGAAATTTCTTTAAGGCCTTATATTTCCAAAATTTATGCAAAACTTGCATTCTACTTGGTGATGTGTCCATGTTTGTTTTAATATAAAAATGATGCTTGAAATTACTGATCTTTGAGTTAAATGGACCCTCCAGGCAGATCTATTGTGGCTTCATGTCTCTCCTGGCATGCACCTGCACACTGCTGAATCCTCCAGAAGTTACACATAGCTCAGGTGAGAAATGCTTTTTCTGTAAAGGACCACTACAGATGCAAATAGGCAGGGCTGTGTTCCGATAAAACTTTATTTACAAATACAGGCAGCTAACCAGATTTGGCCTTGGCCTATACTTTGGTAACTGATGCACTACAGAATCAGCCCCTTTGAAAAGCAAACACAATCAGGATGAGTAAGACAGGAAGCTTAGTGCAGCAGTGTAGCATCTCCCAAAGTGTGTTGCATGGTAAGCTAATACTGGGGTATAGCCCTGGAAAAAGGGTTCCATGGTCAAACAACTTCGGGGAACATTGTGTACTGCATTCCTGTATTTCCTGAGAGATTCAGTGCATATTAGCATGTTGAAAGCTCTGACAGGTCTTGCAAAAAATAAACCTGTTTAACTTTGATCAAAGAACCATTTTGTTTCTTCATAGCTATTATCGTTACTGGGACGTAAGCTTTGGGAAACAGTGCCTCACTGTGAATTAGTCCTGGATGGGGTTAGAAAAACAGAGATGGGACAGGGAGGGTATGGTCCTAGACACACAGGCCTAGTTAGGGCATCTAGGTCTCAGAGGTGGCATGAAAGAGCATTGTATAGCCGGGACAGGCTTTGGAAGGGGATCCACAGGAGCCTGGAGACTGTTAGGCCTGCTTTAAAACACTGCCTCAGCAAATCCTGCTTTCCGTGCTGGTTTTTGAATATGGAGATCTATAGGATAGGCTTTCCCACAGTTCCGGACCTAAATCCCATAGCTGTGTGATCCCCCACTGTTGATCCTATTTATGGGTTCGGTGAATGTAATAATAATGATAATTAATGTTCACCTGTGCTGTACTGATTACAAAGTGCCTTTCATGGTCATTCAACTGAGAACCAGTTGAATGTAACTTGCTCCTGAAGGTTGAAGTCATGACTTAATCCCGGGTCTGGAGACTTTGCCCTGCGTGTCTTGCTATAGTTTGGGCCCGTGCCCGTCAGGCCTCTGTGCTGTCAGAGGCCCCTGGTTCCATCCCAGCAAACCCAGTTGTGTTGACAACGAACTCTTTACAAGCACCATGCTAAGGTGCTTTAAGGATATTATTGCATTTAATCCTCACAACGATCTTGCAGAGCAAGAAAAGGCATTCTCTGAGGAAACTGGACTCTATGATAATTGGATGAAAATCAGTTCTCTAGGCCGGCCCGTGGCTCACTTGGGAGTGCGGTGCTGATAACACCAAGGCCACAGGTTTGGATTCCATATAGGGATGGCCGGTTCGCTCACTTGGGAGAATGTGGTGCTAATAACACCAAGGCCATGGGCTCAGATCCCTATATAGGGATGGCTGGTTAGCTCACTTGGGAGAGCGTGGTGCTGACAACACCAAGTCAAGGGTTAAGCTCTCCTTACCAGTCACCTTTTTTAAATAAACAAAAAAAGAAAAGAAAATCAATTCTCTAAATTATGGAGGATTTTTCTGGAAGTTTTAGTGTTGTTCCTGGCCTGGATCCAGACAAATATTTTAAATCTGGGTTGGGATGATCTGCTACAGCCCTTTCGCTGTAGGGCAGGGCCTACATCCATAAAGCCCAATATCTTCTCTATCTGCTAATACATTAAAGAGACAGCTCATTTCTTTGCATATTTAAAAATGCTTAATTCACTTAAATGAACACAGATATCATTATATGTTAACAGAAATTGTCTATTTTTTTGAAAAATAACTGTTTTCCAAAACAACAAGATGTATGGAGGAGAGTGGCTGTTTCACACTTTTGCAAATCTCTTCAGTGTCTGGCTTAATAGAAGACAGTGATTCTCATATCTGCTTCTGCATGCAGTCTGCTGCAGTATTACAGATCATGTAGCCTCTGGAAGACACTCTACACTCAGGGGGGAGTGAGGGTAAAGAGGCAAACAATGTATTATGAAAACAGTTTTATGAAAATATTTTTATTATGAAAATAGTATTACGAAAATAGTTTTGACCCCATGAAACCCCAGGCAGGGTCTGGGGGAACCTTATTATTTGTTTGTTTGTTTTTAACAGGCTTAATTAACTTTATTTTTCTTGTATAAAAACCTTTTGTTGTAGCTACAGCTGGAGCTACAAGATGGTCTTTACAAGATGGTCAGTGAGTTCCTAATGGGAATACTTGGTGAACACGGTATTCTTCCAGAGGTCAGTGGTCAGACAGCTGTAGGTCTTGGAGATGGCACAAAGGCGGCCTTGGTGAAATTGCCCAAGGTGGCCATGCAGCCCCTGGCTGAGGTGTAGCATTTGTCAGCACTGGCCATCAGCAGCAATTTCTTGGGTAGGAGGACTGAGATACCCCTTTAGGGGCAGGGACAAGGTGCACCAGCACAGAACTGCAGCGACCTATCACCTTGCAAGGAACAGTATGGGGCTTGCCAATCTTGTTCCCCTGGTAGCTTCTCTGCACAGGGACAATGGAGAGCTGGGCCAGGCTGATGGCCCCTTGGATGGCAGTGGCTACCTCCTTGGAGTACTTAACACCCAGACCAATGTGGCCATTGTAGTCCTCAATGGCAACAAACGCTTTGAGCTGGAACGCTGGCCAGCACTGGTCTGCTCTTGCACTGGCATAATCTTCAAAACCTCATCCTTGAGGGATTCCCCCAGGAAAAAAACAACAATCTCAGACTCCTTGATAGACAGGGAGAAGAGATGGATCTCCTCCAGGGACTTGATCTTCATGTCCTTGACCAAGCAGCCAGTTTGGTGACAGGGATCCACTCCTTGTCCTCGGTCTTGCCTCTGCAAGCTCTGCTGCTGCAGCCCCAGCCCCAGATGCCGCTGATGAAGCTACTGTGGAAGCCGCAGATGCCTCCCATTCCAGTGCCTTCCTGCTGCACAGGTGTCACCTGCCATGTGGTGTTCTCGGAGAAGTAGCCCTATTTATTTATTTATTTATTTATTTATTTATTTATTTAAAAGTTGACCGGTAAGGGGATCTTAACCCTTGACTTGGTGTTATCAGCACCACGCTCTCCTGAGTAAGCCACAGGCCGGCCCTATTTATTTTTTTTTAAGTAGAGGAAGGGGCAGAGGTGGGGGCAAAGGCGGAGGTGAGGGTGGTGGGTAGGGGTAATGGGACATGCTGGGTCAGGGGATTGGGCAGTAGCTGGGACAGGGGCAGTAAAAGAGGGGAATGATTGGTTGGCTAGGAATGCTTGTTCACTTATAAAATGTCAAGGGCAAAGCCAGAGATAAAAGTACAACTTAAAAGTACAATGAGTAATTCTGTGAACTGTTCATCGAGTTGCCAAATGAGCAGACTGGCTCTTTGGTGATCTGGCTGCTCTGGGAAGCTGAGCCAAGTGCCAAAGGGCACCTGCTGGTGAGAGCAGCTGGGAGCCCAGGTGTTTCTGACTCTGCTAAGCCACTAAGCCAACAGGCCCCAACTCCTCCTGGCCCCAGGGGTTTCTGTGTTTGGGCCACCTTTACCTTGTATTATCGTTTTTCTTAAATTGATTCATTTTCTAAACTTACAGTATTTAAAAAAGAAATTTTAATCATATTAGTTAATACCTTCATAGTGATTATTAAGTGTCAGGCTCTGTCCTAAACACTTTATATGCACTAATTCACCTAATCCTCATGGCAATACAGTGAGGTAGGTACTATTATTATTTCAAGATCCAGATGAGGAAACTGAGGCACAAAGCGGTAATGTCACTTGCCCAAGGTCACACAACTAGGAACGTAGCACTCTAGATTCAGACCCAGGTGGTCTGGCTCCAAGCCCATGCTCTTAGCCATGATACTCTTTCTTATCATAAAATATGGAAAACAAGTCTGCGCTGTTGAGGCCCGTGAGAAGCAGCAGAATATAATCAGACTTTTGGCTTTCATCAGTGCCTGTACCTTGAGGAAATCAAGCTGTTTCCCAACCAACTTAATTCTCACCAATGATTCAGGCTCACGTCGTTCTTCTTTCAGGTCCAGAGCACATTCACTGAGCCCGACACTTTGCTTTGTGTGTATGGGTGGATAGGGGAGACTGGAGAAGACTAGAGGGACCCAGTCCCTGTTGCCAAGGAGTTTAGGGCTTAGTGGGGAAGATCATTTCAATAATATGGCAAGCGAAGGATACAGTGGGAGCCCACTAAAGGGACATTCAACAGAGCGGGGGGTGGGGGAAGGGTGGTAAGGGAGAGCTTCCTGGAGGAGGCCACGCCCAAGTGCAGTCCAGCGTCTAGAAGGCTGAGCAAGCAGGAGTTATCAGGCTCTTGGTGGCAGAGGAGAGGAGGAGGGGAGCTTTCTCACCCAGCATGAGCCAGAGCACAGAGGGTGATGAGCATAGTATATGTACAGGCGCTTCCAGCATTTGGGCCTTAACCAGCCTTTAAAGTTCCTAGAAGGGGCTGGCCAGTTGGCCCAGTTGGTTGGACCGCAGCCTTGTAACACCAAGGTCAAGGGTTCAGATTCCTGTGCTGGCTGTTAAAAATAAATAAATAATTAAATCAAATACTAAAGTTCCCAGAAGGGAGTGAGACTGGAGGTGGGGGCAGGGCCAGATCAGAGGGTTTGGACTTTGTCCTGCAGGTGGTGGTGGGAAGCCATATATTCATCAGCGAATGTCTGCTAAGCACCTGCTACGTACCACGGGCTGGTCTAGGTGCTGACCTAGAATGGTACCTTAGGTATACTAGGGATACCACACTGAACAATACAGACCAGGATCCCTGCCCTCATGGAGCTCCCATTCTGGTTGGGGAGACAGGGCAGTCCTGCAGGGAAAACAAATGGGATATGAGATGGTGACAAATTGTATGGGGATAAAAGCAGGATGAGCGATAGAAACTTCAGAGAGTGGCGATTTGCAATAGAGGGATCAGAAAAGGGAGTATCCGAGCAAAGACTGGAGGGGTTAGAAAGAAAACTATGTAAGAACTGGGGAAAGAACATTCTAGGCAGGAGCTCAAGTTAGTGCAAGGGTCCCGAGGTGGGCGTGACCTGGTGGGTCCAAGGAGGGCAGTGTGGCTGGAGTTGTGAAATCCAGGTGGAGAATGGTTGGGAATTAGGTCAGAGGTCCTTTGTGACATGGGTACCCCCTACCAGGGCCCAGTGCCCACCTCCACCCACATCACTAAAGTCTTCTGTCCTCTAGTCTCCTAATTTGTGTCAGCTCTTAACCCTAAACTCAGTTAAGAGACTACAGTGCTAGCCTGGGAAGCAAAAAAGAAGAAAAAAATAACCTTTATTGAGTACCTACTATGTGCTGGGCAGGTCACTGTTCCAGATAGGGGATTTCTCACACCACGGCCCCCTAAATCTAAGGGCTCATGCTTGTTTCACGGGGCCAGGCTGCCTTGAAGGCAGGTGACCTGAACCCTGTTTCTAGATCTGCATTTAGGACTTTGAGATGACCCACACCAATCCCCTCAATGCACAGATGTCAACCAAGGGAAGGGATTTGCCCAAAGTTCCACTTCGGCTCTGATCTGCTCAGTAGACAATTCAGTGGAAGCTACTCAAAAAATGGGAAGGATCCATGATGTAATAACTAATATTTTGAAGAGTTTCGTTATTCTGAAGGCTTTTCAGCCATTAACTCCTTTATTCTTCACAACAGTCTACATAGGGACTCACACTAGCCCCTGTGTTATAGATAAGGAGATGAGGCAGCGACAGCGGGGCGCCTCCCTGGTTCAGGGGTAGAGAGCGTGGGGCAGGGGAAAGAACACAGGCCCTTGGGGTAGAGCTGCTGGAGACCCTAGACAATTTGCTTAATCAGAGTCATGGAGGCCACCAAGAACTAGGCTCTGGTGACTAAGGAGCTCAAGCCAAAGCACAAGGTCCACTAGGGCATTATCTGATCTGCTCATGTATAGCAAGACACCCAAGATTTGGCCCCTGGGGGAGACTGTGGCTGCCTGGAGTTTGGAATCAGCCTGGGGAATGAGGCAGGGAAGAGTGTGGCAGGAGAGCATTCCAGGGAGGGGTGAGGAGGCTGGGCCTGAGTCATCCTGGCCTGTACAAGGGAACTGGATTAGACTATTTTTGTTGCTTATAACAAAATACTTGGAACTGGGTGATTTATAAAGAAAAATGAAATTTATTTCTTACAATTTCTGTGGCTGGGAATTCCAAAGTCCAAGGACCACATCTAGTGGTGGTGACAGTGACCCAGGGATCTCACACTGCAAGATGGTGGAAGCAGAGAGAGTGAGAGAGAGACAGACTCTCCTCTCCTTTTAAAGCCCTCAGAACCACGCCCCTGGACACCATTTTTAATCCATTCACTACTGCACGGTCCTACAATCTAATCCCCTCTTCAAGGCTCCACCTTTCAATTACCATAATAGGATTTCCCACCCTCTTAACAGTCGCAGCAGGGGCCAAGTTTCTAGTACATAAAACTTGGGGGACTCAATTCAAGCTTCAGTGAGTTTCGGAGGGACACAATTCAATCCACTACAGGAACGCTGCTCCCGAGGCTCTGGACCAGAACTTGGGGGGTGTGCTCTGTGCTAATCCCCAGCAGATGGGGGCCAGGTGAGGGGGCCTTGCCAGCTGCTGACTCTGACTACCATCGCCCAGGATCTGTAGCCACTGACGCCTGTGCCCCACACCACCTTCGGATGCCTGCAACCGGGCCTGTGACCAGTTCCCGCCACAGGCCACTTAGTATCCTCAGACAAACTGAGATTTCTCTTTTTGTTTTTGGCGGCTGGCTGGTACGGGGATCCAAATCCTGGACCTTGGTGTTACAACACTGTGCTGTAACCAGCTGAGCCAACCAGCCAGCCCCCAGCTGAGAGTTCTTGCAGCTCTTGCGTCACAGCTGTTCCCACTTGCTCCCCACCCCCACCCCCACCCCCACCCCAGTATGGTGGTATCAGCCCAGGTTAGGGTCTAGTTTCAGGTTTTAAATCGCTATACCTCATCTGACCAAACACCCAAATAGCTTGCCCACTGGTTAAGGTAGAGGTTTTTTTCTTAATTTTTATTGAATCAAAATTGATTATACATATTTTGGGGGTTTAACGTTGAGATGTTGATTAAATCAATACTACTAGCATGTATATTGTTACAAATCGAACTTACTCTTTATGCCCCTTGTCCAATCTCTCCCCATCCCCCTCTCCCTCACCCCTCTAATTACCCTAGATTTCTTCTCTCCCTCTGAAAGAATAATGATTACTCTGTTGATTTCTTGCCTAGATGATCTGTCCAGTGCTGAGAGCTGTGATCAGGTCCCCCAATATTATCATAGAGCAGATGCTGCTTCTGTCACTCTGGAATGGGCTTTGTGGAGAGAGACATCCTCTTCCTTTCTTTATCTCTGCTGGTGACTCTCCTTGTGTCAATGCACTCCAGTGGCTGGTGGACCATCTGTGTGGTGGTTGTGGCGTCTAGCCACTTTCACAGCAGCTGTGGTTATTGTGGTGGCTGTGGTGGGCCACCCACATGGAGGTGCTGATTTTGGCATACTACTTGGCGCTAGCAGTGTGCCTGGTTGTGGGAGGGAGGTCCGGTCCCCGACTCCATACCTTGGGTCCCCAAGCAGCCCCAGGCCCCAAGGCACTGCTGTGGTGTATAAGGCAAAGATTTAAATGGGCTTCATTGGGCTGGCCTGTGGCTCACTCTGGAGAGTGCGGTGCTGATAACACCAGGGCCCTGGGTTCAGATCCCATATAGGGATGGCCGTTTTGCTCACTGGCTGAGCGTGGTGCTGACAACACCAAGTCAAGGGTTAAGATCCCCTTACCGGTCATCTTTTAAAATAAATAAATGGGCTTTGTTGAAGGAGTTATTGAGATTTCAGCCTCTCCTACTTCTACGCCTAAAGGCTTCAGACCACCTGTAATGGCCTAAATTAAAAGATAATTCCTGAAGGGTTTAGCACTGGGCAGGAGTTAGCACTGCTTTATTACTGTTCTTGTAGAATGACACCTCTAAGTTATGTAAAGGTGAGGTGAGTTGCAGGTCATTCTGGGATTAGGGTGTAACAAGAACCTTTTAGAACTCTCCTAAGCTGCTGTAGCCTGAGATCTTGGCACACAAAGTAGTGAGAATGGGGATCAATTTATACATGAGACCCTGGGGCCAGTGGGGGTGGGGAAGGGGAAGGTCAGTACCCTAACCCTTGACCTCATGATTTAGCAGTAAGACCTGGAGGTGGACTGGAGCTGCATGCCCAAGGCTGAAGGACAGCCCCTGAGATAAATTCCACTCCAAGAATGAAGTCTGGGACCCAGAATCTGCATTCTTCCATCCACCCACCCATTCATCCATCTATCCAACAAATAGTAGGGCAAGTCAATTAGGGGCCTGGCAGGGCCATTTTTTGACCCTTGTTGGCCTTAAGTCCCTCAAACTTTTGGTGCCCCAATCTTTTTTTTTTTTTTTTTATTCCTTTTTGTCTTTTTTACTGACCAGTAACGGGATCGCAACCCTCGGTGTCATGCCCGTACCGGGGACCGGCAATGGGATCGCAACCTTCGGTGTCGTGCCCGCACCACGCTCAGCCAGTGAGCGGGAACCGGTCTCCACATGGGATCCGAACCCTCGGCGGGAGCACCGCTGCACTCCCAAGCGGCACACTCTCTAGTGCACCACCGGGCCGGCCCAGGTGCCCCAATCTTATCACACCTGACCAAATGCAAATATGTTGCTACAATCCTTTTTTGCAATAAATTTATAGTTTTGCTTCTCAAATTATCTGACTTCATGTTAACTCATTTAAATTATGATTTGCTGGGCTGGCCTGTGGCTCACTCGGTAGAGTGTGGTGCTGATAACACCAAGGCCATGGGTTCGGATCCCATATAGGGATGGCCGGTTCGCTCACTGGCTGAGCGTGGTGCTGACAACACCAGGTCGAGGGTTAAGATCCCCTTACCGGTCATCTTTAAAAAAAAAAAAAAAAATTATGATTTGCTGTGATTTTTAAGCAATCATCCTGTATCTGTTACCAGTCACGGGTCTGGCTGCTCATCTCTCTGGTAAACCTGAAAGAGAAAGGCCAGACTAAAGGCATCTGAAAGACTCATATTTACTGGGGGGTTTTCAAAGAGGGGGTTGAGGGAATGGAGCATAGAAAATGAAAAGCAGGGAGGAGGTGGATGTGAGTCATGGGGGCTCTGTGCAAGGTCTCACCAAGGCTTACTCAGTCTGGTTTCTGTTCCCATCCTTGCTGTTATCTCATGGTCCTGCTGGAGGGGTGGAATCAGTATAGCTTTGCTGATGTTTTCTTTGGTTTCCAGGGTCCGGATAGTATGTGCAAGTCTGCAGCTCTAGGCTGGCTGGAAAACAACTGTACATTTATGTAAATAATATTGTAGGGAAAAGACAGGAAAATGGTCAGGGCCCCTCAGATGTTCAGAATCTTGCTTAGCATTTGATGTAAATATGCACGTGCGCCCAGGTGTTCCTTGGTTATTGTCTAATGTAATTGTGCACATGCACCCAGGTGTACTGGGTTATGAACTTAAGTATAAAGGACTGAGTGGCTCTGATCCACAGTGGGGTCCCCCTGCGGGTGGGGGGCACTACTGCAAGCTGTTGCTGCCAGGGCCTCTGGGAGGCCACCGCTGCTGCTGCTGTGGACTGAGCTCGTGCCGTCTGCCAACGAATCCAGGATCTTTCCCAATTACCTAGTGCGGACCTGCAGATGAGGGGTCTATGACCCAGCCTGGCATGTGAGGGGTCTGGTGACCCAGTCTGTACAATGGGTTTGAAGGGTCTGAGCTCTAGTCCTGACAATACAAAGGAAACTTATTATAACTAAAATAATGAAACGTTTTGCCTTTAGTGTAGCTATTGCTGTAACCCAACAGTTGGCGTAGTCTTAGCAATACTATTGCTGTAGCTTTACAGTCGTCTTGCTCCATAACCAAGTAGTATATTGCTGGGTTAGGGCTCACAGACCCTTCAAACCTGTTGTGCAGACTGGGTCACAGACCCCTCATATGCCAGGCTGGGTCACCAGACCCCTCACATGCAGGTCCATGCTACATAATTGGGAAAGATCCTGGGAGCCATTGGCCGACAACACGAGCTCAGTCCTCAGCTTCCTCAGCAAAGGCAGCAGATTTGGTACTAGTGGCTGTTTCCATGTGGCCCCCCAGAGGCATCCCACGGGGCGGGGGACAGTGGATCAGAACTGCTTGTCCTTTATACTTAAGTCTGGTAACTCAGGACACCTGGGTGTGAGTCAGACAACCCAGGAACACCTGGGTGCACATGCGCAATTGCATTAGATGATAATCAAGGAACACCTGGGCACACGTGCATATTTACATCAAATGCTCAGCAAGACTCTGAACTGCTGAGAGACCCTGACCATTTACCTTAACTTTCCCCACACCAAGGTTCAAAATATCAATACCATAAGAAAAGAAGGAACTCAGAGAAATGCATGCCACGAAAAAAAACTGTATTCTTTTATTTTATTTATTTATTTATTTTTATTTTTTTTGGTCTTTTTTCTGTGTCCGGCAACGGATCGCAACCCTCAGTGTCGCCCCCGTACCGGACCGGGGACTGGCAACGGGATTGCAAACCTCGGCATTGCTCCCGCGCCTTGCTCAGCCAGTGAGCGGGAACCGGTCTGTATGTGGGATCCGAACCCTCGGGCGGGAGCGCCACCGCGCTTCCCAAGCGGCGCACTTATCCAGTGCGCCACCGGGCTGGCCCCAAAACTGTATTCTTTTAAAGTCTTTTAGAGCCCATGCAGTTTTAGGTCCCAACATGGCTTCAGTCCTGCTCATTCCAGTATATCCTCCAGATGGTCTTGGGCTGAGAAATTCTAACCTACAAATCCTTCTAAGTTGTACCAAAATATTTGTGAACATTAAATTTAATAATAACATCAATAAAATGACTTTCTTCTAGAGGCATTTGATTAAATACATAGCATTTTCCTTTTTAAAAAAATTTGAGGTCAATAAAACTTCTTTTTTCCATTCTCCATTCATTTTTTCTATTCTCCAACATTTTCACAGCCTCAGAAAGCTCGGGGGCCTATGATACCTGGTGGAGAAAATGGTCTTAAGGGCAGGCAGTGTTCCCATAGTGGGGATAGAAACAGAGGAGAATAAGACAGTCAAGGTCCCCACTCTCAGAAGTTTACAGTCCAGTGGGAAATAAGCAACATGAGGAAACAAGCAAAATATGCTGAAAGGTATAAAGTGTTCTGAGGTAGGGAGAGGGGGCTCCTTTAGATGAGGTGGTCCTATAACATTAAGCCAAGACTGGAAGGCTAAGAAGGAACCTGACCTTTACAGAGCAGAAGAGATCTCTACAGGCAGAGGGAACAGCCAGCACAAAGGACCTGTGACAGGGAAGTGCTGAGCTTGTCAACAGAAAGGGTGTCACTTTGGCAGAGGCATAGTGAGGGGTGGTGAGCCAGGCATGAGATGAGTTCAAATGGGAAGGCATGAGCCAGATTGTGGGGAAAATATAGGAAAATGGTCAGGACTCCCTTGGATGTTTGGAATCTTGCTGAGCATTTGATGTAAATATGTAACTGTGCACATGTGCCCAGTTGTTCCTTGGGTGTTGTCTGTGGATGCACGTGGGCACCCAGGTGTCCTGGGTTATCAGACTTGAGTATAAAGGACAAATGGCTCTTATCCAGTGTCCTCTGCCCCTGGGATGTCCCCAGGGGGGCCATGGGGAGGCCACTAGTGGTTGCTGCCGGGGCCCCCAGGATGCCCCGAGAAGCCACTGCTGCTGGATCTGTAAGCTGTTGCTGCTGCTGAGGAAGCTGAGGACTGAGTTTGTGTCCTCTGCCAACGGATCTCAGGGTCTTTCCTAATTACCTAGCTTGTGGACCTGTATGTGAGGAATCTGGTGACCCAGCCAGACATGTGAAGCGTCTGGTGACCCTGCTTCTCATATGAGAGGTCTGTGACATAGTCTGTATATGAGGGGTGTGTGACCCAGTCTGTACAATGGGTTTGAAGGGTCTGTGAGCCCTAATTCAACAATACACAGATCACGCCCAGCCTTACATGCCATGGTGTGCAGTATGTATTTTCTTCTAAGTGCAGGGAGGGCCATGATATGTCATGGGTTGGGCTCCTGGGGAAGCAGACCCTGAGATGGAGATTAGCGGGCAGGAGGTCTGTTAGGGAGGGCTCTTCAGATCAATACCTGGAGGAGAGAAGGGAAGGAAGCAAGACAGGGCAGGGGAGAAGTTGAGCGGCCATGCAGTATTATGGACGCCTCCTCTGACCTTATAGGGAGTTCTGAAACCATGACCCTTCAGACTCATCACTAGATGCAGGTTCTTTAAAAAAAAAAAAATGGGGGAAGGGGGTGTGACTGTTCAGCTAAGGCGATCCCCCCAGGAGCTGACAGCACTCCCAGTAGGTGGACACCAAGTCCACTGCTCAAGGGGGGATCTGGTCTGCACATCACTGCTCACACCTGTTCCAGTTTACTTTTAAGGGGGCGCCTCTAAACTGCTGCATGGAGGGTACATTATTGGAGGCGGGAGTGGATCCACCTGGGCAAGCAGTGATGGTGGCTTGGCCATGAGCAGTGGCTGTGGGAATGGAAGGAAGTGGGCGGATTTGGGAACTATTGGGAGGTGGGATACAGAGCACTGGAAGAGGGTTAGAGATGGGCATGGAGAAAAGGAAGGAGCAAGGACACTTCAGGTCTACAACGGGGGGGATAGTGATGCCATATGCTGTGACGGGAGATTCCTGAAGTGGGGTGGGAAGATAATATGCAGTTTTGGCCATGTTTGAGATCCAGAGGTTGATGTCAAATAGGTGGTGTGAAGCGCACAGGCCAGATGTCTCTGTTTTAATTTTTGGCTGCATGTAGGGGATGTAGATTAAGGCCGATTTTCATCCAGTGATGCTGGACTCTTCTCGACCCAGGTTGTGCTTGGGAGGGCAGTGGCTGCACGGGAGGTGAAGGCGCGCCCAGAGCGAGCCCCTCAACTTCTTCCAGGGCTGCCGACACCCCGGGATGTGCGGGATCGAGCCTCAACAGCGCCACCGTGTGTCAATGCGAAGTCACGACAGCAGTGGGCCGCAGACCTACCAGTTGCTCTGATGGTGGGGAAAGGAGGTGGGGACGCAGCCACACCCTCAGACACCGGCTCCCTCCTCTCCTGCTCGTGCAGAGCAAATAAATCACTGCAGGTTTCGGAAAACTTAGAGGTGGTAGGGAGACGAGGAGCCTCACAAGAAAGATGTAGCTAGGCAATGCAGTTTGAAGAATTATTTAAGAAAAATAAAAGGGTGTTATTGTACTTGTGCCATAAAGGAAGCAGTATAATGTTGACAACTACCATTCAGTGAGAACACATGAGGGGTGGGCACTGTAGCTACACGATCCCGTGTAATCTACCCACACCCCTATAGGAAACTGAGGCTCAGAGAGGTGAGAAATGTGTCCCAGGTCACAACAGATGGTGGTGGACGTGGGAACCCAGATCAGCCTAGCAGTGGATCCCAGCTGTTTCAGACCCAACATGGCCTTTTAGCAATAAATATTTGACGATGCCCTCTTTACATCCCCAACATCTAGATTGTGCCTGATGTGTCGTATGCACATGGTCAATATTTGTTGAATGAACAAAATGAAATTAATAGATAATATCCTACCTAACTATATAATTTTAAAAATCAAGGAAAATGAAAGTAATTTATGCTAAAGAAATCTGCATTTCCACATGTACATGCTCAATCAGGATCACGCTAGAACACATAATGAAATGATCATTGTGAACTGAGACTGTTTCCAATACAGACTGATACAGGTGCGTTGACTTCAGAAACGTGATCTTCTGGGCCGGCCTGGTGGCGCACTGCTACAGTGCGCCGCTTGGGAGCGTGGTGGCGCTCCCGCCGAGGGTTCGGATCCCACATACAGACCGGCCGCTCACTGGCTGAGCGAGGTGTGGGAGCAACACCGAGGGTTGCGATCCCGTTGCCGGTCCTGGTCTGGTACGGGCGCGACACTGAGGGTTGCGATCCGTTGCCGGTCACGAAAAAAGACAAAAAAGGGAAAAAAAAGAAAGAAAAGAAAGAAACGTGATCTTCTGAAATGGTGAATAACCCTTCATAAAGATCTGAACTCATACAGGGAAAATTCTTCCTTTGATTTATACTTCAGTAGCATTCCTGGGAAATTCAGTACTGTATATACTAAAACTGTGCACATAATATTATATGTTTACGTGTATAACAAAGTTAGAGTTCTCAGCTCAGATAATGACAAACAGGTCTTCCACTTAAGTAAATACCCAGTGGGACATAAGAAAGTTGTGCAGGACATGGAACAATTCTCTATTATGGGGTTTGTGCCAAACATTGAAGGATGTCTAGCATCCCTGGCTCCATCTACTAAAGATCAGAAGAGCCCCAATCAATGTGATAACCAAAAATGCCTCCACGAATTTCCAAATCCAGATTTCCAGGGACAGTGGATCTCTCTTTAGGACCTCTGGTGTACGTCAAAGCACAGCCGACGAAGCTGTGCTTTATTGGCCACCTCTTCTTTGTGGGCGCTCTCGGAGAGCTCTCACATCCTTCCTTTAGGACTTCCTGTGAGAGCGGTTTTTTCCTAGAAAGTTAGAACTGATGTAATTAATGACATACATTTCTACCCTGTTCCTGTTTCTACAAAAAGCTCAAAGAGCTAAAGTAACTTGCTCATAGTCACAAAGCCAATTTGAAGTGGCAGAACCAGAATTAGAACCTGGGTCAGTCAGTCTGACTCTAAAACCTGTGATTTTTCCCACTTTTCTAATCCCTCCTTGCTGCCTCCCATCTCCTCCCAGAAAAAGACTTCTGTCATTCTGGGGAGCCAAGGCTTAGAAGTATCTGACTGCTGTGGATTGAATGTCCCCCTAAAACTCATTGAAGCCTGACCCTCACTGCAACAGTGCTGAGGATGGGAAATCCGATTATGGTGTCAAAAGGTGGGGCCTTTAAGAGGTGATTAGATTGTGAGGACTGTGCCCTTGTGAATGGACTGGCCCATTCATGGAGTAATGGCATGGTTCATGGCTTTAAGAGGAGGGCAAGTGAGGAGGTTAGCTCTCTTGCTCAGGCCATTCTCACCATGTGACACCCTGAATTGCTGTAGAGAGTAACCACCCAGAAGCACCCTCACTAGATGTGCCCCCCAGACTTTGGATTTCCCAGCCTCCAATACTGTAAGAAATAAATTTCCTTCCTTTATAAATTACACAGCTTGGGATATTCTGTTATAAGCAACAGAAACAGACTAATAGACTCACTTACTGAGTAAAATTCCTATAAGTTGTCTGCCGTTTCTGAAGGGCAGGAGGTACATGCAGAGGGGTCTGGAATGGATTCAGAGCATACAGTTGTTACCTGGAACTTGCATAAATCAGGTGAACACTTGCAGAAGTGAAAACCCTGCTGTTTGTCTTATCTTGTCCTAGAAAGGCCAATTACATCCGGCTGTGATTGAGCTGTCAGTTCGCCTCTTAGCTGTTTTCATTCATGAGCTGCTTTTATCTCAGTGTAAATGGTGCAGACTTTCTCAAATTCTAGTGGCAGAAGAGGGTGAAATCAACCCCTTACTTGGGACCTGGGGATGAGTCACAAGCAACTACCATTTTATTGAAATCTAAGGTCCTATAAGAAGGGCTGCAAATTTTGCACACCACCCCAAATATTTTGGGGATGTGTCCTGATAAAAAATAAATTAAGGGGCCAGCCCGTGGCTCACTCGGGAGAGTGTCATGCTAATAACACCAAGGCCATGGGTTCGGATCCCATATAGGGGTGGCCGGTTAGCTCACTGTGTGAGCGTGGTGCTGACAATACCAAGTCAAGGGTTAAGATCCTCTTACCAGACATCTTTTTAAAAAACAAAAATTAATTAATTAAAAGTAAATTTCAGACCATGTAAGAGTGTCATGCTCCACCAACAGAGCTAGCTGGCACTCCACCTTGTGTAAAAATTGATGTATAATGGCATACTTTTCAAACATAAGTGTTCATAAGATTCACTGGCATATCCCAAGTTCCTTACCCAGACCTGCCGAGGCAAAAGCCAGGACCATGCATTGTCAGCTACCCCTCTGTGACTGGGTGACTGATCTATTTAGTCCATTGAGTGTGCTTGGAGGAGCAGTGCTCTATTTATCCTCTGGCTTTCAATGACATGCCTTTTATACCCCAGGATGCCTGCAGAGGCCAGTTTGAGAGGCAGAATCTTTATGAATATTGGAACTAGATTCAAACTAGCTTCCATCATTTACCATTTTTGCTACTTGGGCAAGTTACTGAATCTCTTTTTGCTTTGGTTTCCTCCTCTGCATCATACCTATCTCATGGGTTGTATGGGGTTAAATGGGCTAGTACATGTACATGCCATGGACTCTGAGTGCCTAGACTGGAGTCAGTGCACATTAAGTGTTAGTTTTTATTATTGCTGCTGTTAAAATTTCCATGTGCTGGGTACTCTTCTGGGGAATTCCTGTGGCAGGCAGATGCTGAGGTGGCCCCTGTGACCCCTGCCTCCTGATATTCACACCCTTGGGTAATCCCCTCCCCTGGAGTGTGGGCAGGACCTGTAACTTGCTTCTAACCAATAGGAGACAGCAGAGGTAATCAATATATGTGATTATGTTATAAAAGATTATAATAGCCTGTCTTTCTCTTACTGGCTTTGAGGAAGCAAGTGGCAGTGTTGGGAAGGCCCATGTGTCAAGGACCTGAGGCCCTCAGTCTGGCAGCCCACAAGGAACTGAATGCTGCCAGCAGCACATGAGTTTGGAAGTGGATCTTTCCCCAGTTGAGCCTCAGATGAAACTGCAGCCCTGCAACACTATGAATGCTGCCTTGCAGAGGACTCAGTTAAGCCGTGCCTGGACTCCTGACCCATAGAAACTGATATAATCAATACTCATTGCTTTAAACCATTAATTTTGTGGTAATGTTTTACACAGGAATAGATAACAGATGACCCCTCACCTTCTCACCTCCTTGCTCCTGCAAGTCTGCCCTTTCTCTCCTGAATCATCAACACCTCCCTTTCTATTCCCATCAATCTCTCTACCCATAAACATGCTCTAGTGTCTCCATCTTAAAAACACTCTTTGGATGCCCCATACTCCTCCAGTTATCACTTCATTTCTCTACTCTCCTTCATGGCAAAACTTGAAATCCTTGTCCACATTTCTCCCATTCTCTCCTCAACCCATGCTCTTAATGAGGTCCCCAATGCCCTATGAGTTGCCCAATCCAAAGGTTACTTCTCTCTCTTCATCTTAATTGCCCTCCCAGTGGCATCTGGAAGAGCCAGCCACATCCTCTTTCTCAAAATACACTCCCTTCTTCTGCTTTCTTAACATCGCCCTCTCTGCGTCTTCCTCCTCCCACGACGTCCATTCCTTCCCCGTCTCCTCTGCTGCCTCCCTCTTTTCAGCTCAGCTTCTGAATGTTGGCATGCTCCCGAGCTTCAGTTTCTTCTTTTGTAATTGTACAATTTCTCTCTGGAAAAGTTGTGAGAACTGCCCGAGGTAATATATGTGTGGCTTAAAAAATACTTCTCCTCCCCACCCCATTAATTACAATTATGCTCTTCTGCATCACTCTGGCAAGAAGATGAGCTACCTTTTCCCCCAGACACTTGTCAGGTGGCTCCAGTATCCAGGAAACATGACTGTCTCCCACAAAGGCTAAGTACACTGCTAATGTGGATCTCTGGAAACCTGGATCTAAGAAAAGTCCTGCTGTTGCTGCCAGGGCTTTAGAAACCCCTGCTTTTTTTTTTTGTCTTTTTTCATGTCCGGCAACGGATCGCAACCCTCAGTGTCACGCCCGCACCGGCCCGGGACCGGCAACAGGATCGCAACCCTCGGGGTCGCTCCCGCACCTCGCTCAGCCAGTGAGTGGGAACCGGTCTGTATGTGGGATCCGAACCCTCGGCGGGAGCGCCGCCGCACTTCCCAAGCGGCGCACTATCGCAGTGCGCCACCGGGCCGGCCCTGGAAACCCTGCTTTTAATTCATTCAGCCTCAGATCTTTCAAGAGATGAAGTGTGTGTGAGTGTGGGTATGTGGCCTTCCACAGACACAGGTAGGTGTCCTGGGCCAATGACAGCAGGCATTTTCTGAGATTCTTCTGCCAGGACAGTAAGGACAATATGTACAGCCTTCATCCATCTAGAAAGCGAAGATATGCATTAAACAGCAGTTGGGTGACATCACACCTGCTCCAGGGCATGCCAAGGGAGTCATTCATTCATCCAACACATCTATTAAGCAGGTATTCAGTGTGTCGGGCACTGTGCTAGGTGCTGAGTAAAGAGCAGTGAGCAAGACAACAAGCCACAAAGTTCCTGTCCTGAGGAGCTCCTGGCCAAGTGGAGGACACCACCAGGGAACGGGAAAGTGCAGCTCAGTGTGAGAGGAATTTCGGGGGGGGGGCTAGGAAGCTAGGGATAAGAGGTAGTGGCACTGACCCCAGCCAGTGGCAAGTGGGTGGGTCAGGAATGCCTTCCCGAGGAAGTGACTTCCAAACTGAGAACTAAAAGGTGTCTGGGAGTCAGGCTGAGGGAAGCGCAAGTGTGAAGCTTCCACGGTGTGCACGAGCCTGGGCTTCTGAGGATGCGGATAGACGGAGGCTGGCGTGTTAAGTGCACAGAACCGTGTGAGGACCAAGGAGAAAACGGATGTCACTGGGCCTTCAAAGCTACCTTAAGGACCTGGGACTGTCTCCTGTAAGAGAGACAAGGGGAGCCCCAAAGTGCTTAAACCAGGGGAGAGCACAAGCAGGGAGAGATCAGTACCAACTGGAGTCCCTCAAGCCCTTCCCTCTCAGACCTCAGCGGGTGACCTGGCTCCAGCACTAATTTTGTTTTTCTTTCCTCTTTGCTGGTTTTTTTTTTTTTTTTTTTTTTTTGGCGCTGGCTGTACAGGGGTCAAACTCTGGACCTCGGTGTTATCAGTGCCACCTTCTAACCAACTGAGCTAACTGGCCAGCCCAGCACTAATTTCTGAATAGCTGGAAAGTCACTTCACCTCTCTAGATCTCTGCTGCTGTGAAGTCAGGTTTGGACTAAATAATCTTTAGCATCAGTTCTCCCACCTTCTGAGACCAGGCCAACTGCCCACCTGCTCCTGTGATTTCTCCAGTTTCCTGAAACATTCCCATCCCTGTTTCCTCTTTCCACGCTGGGAACACCTTGCAGGAAAACGTCTTTTTCTCAGTCTCTCCACTAGACCGTGAGCTCCGAGAATGCAGCACTGTGCCTAATGCGTCTGTACGTGCCTCCACGTGGCAGTCCTGGAGCACAGCGTGTGCATGCTTGGGGGCACAGTCCCAGCCCTGTGCCCTTCGCTTCAGTGGTTATGCTCGCATGACTGCGTTTGATCCTCACCACATCTTGCGACACTGCCAGCACGGGGAATATTACCTGCCATTTTGCTGTCGAGAACAGGGACGATCAAGCTGCGAACCCAAGCTCTGAAGCCAACTGTCTGGGTTCAAGTGCAGCTCTCCGTCTTACCAGATGTTTGACAAGCCTCTACCTCCTCACCTGTAAGGTAAGGACAGCACCTAATTCCCAGAACCGCTACGATGATTCAAGGGAGATGGCAGGCAATGCCTAACCTAGAACAGGGATGCAGAAAATGCCACTTACTAGCTTCACTCCAGGGTCAGACGCCGCTCCCCGCCCCTCACCCCAGCGCCCCACGTGCCTCGAGTAAATAAGCGAGCGCGCAGGCGCACCAGGCCCGCGCCCATTGGCCAGCGCCCCTGCGCCCGCAGCCGGAGGAGACGGGGTCCCGCCGGCCGCGGGCTCCTGTGCCTGGTCCGTTGTTCCGCGCGTCTGTCCGTGCGCGCGTCCGGGCCGCCGTCTTCGCCCTCGCCATGGCGCCCTGGCTGCGGCTGCTGCGGCTGCTGGGGCTGCTGGGGCTGCTCCCGGGC
>NW_007727906.1:176310-205372 GCF_000696425.1 Galeopterus variegatus
CGGCGCTCAGGCCTGGGGGCCGCCGTCCCCGGAGCTGCTGGGGCCCGCCCGCTTCGCCCTGGAGACGTACAACCGCGGCCGGGCGGCCGGGACGCGGGCCGTGCTGGGGGCCGTGCGCGGTCGCGTCCGCCGGGTGAGAATGGGAGCTTTGGCCGAGACTTGGGGTGCGGGGCTGGACGGCGGAGGGACTGGGAACGCGGAGGGCGGCGCGGGTGCGGCTGGGGCTCAGCGAAGGACGGGCTGAGCGGGGAGGCGGCTGTGCCCACCTCACCCGCCCCTCCGTCCAGGCGGGCAAGGGGTCGCTGTACTCCCTGGAGGCGATCCTGGAGGAGCAGCCCTGCAGAGACCCCACGGTGTGTCAACTCCCTGTGTCCAAGAAGACCTTGGTGAGTGATGGGGCTCCTGCCGTTCCCCGCCACCAGGCGGCAGTTGCGTAATGGGTTAGGGCAAGAGGCTGGGATCTGTGGCAGCAGCTACGCCACCGAGTCACTCCCCAGGCCCCGAGGGCCAGAGACCAAGATGCTGTGAATCAGAGGGTGTCCGCGTGCTGGGGTGCTGGCCGTGTCTCACTCTCCACTATGGGGGTGATTGCCTTGGGGATGGTCCTTATCTGAGGATCCTCTAGCTTCGTCTTGCCCAGACCTTGCCTCCATCCCAGTCGGCAGACTGGCTTCTTCCTCTCCCTCCAGCTCTGCAGCTTCGAAGTCCTGGATGAGCCAGGAAGACGCATGCTGCTGAGGCGGGACTGTAGCCCAGTGGATACCAAGGTTACAGGTGCTGAGATAGCCCGAGGATGCTGGGACAGCCCAAATCAGACTTCAGTCAGGGTTCAGCCTTGATTTCCTGTCTGTTCCAACTCTATCCAGGTGACAGAGACGAGACTTTCAGTTCAGTCCTTCCACTGTTGAACAAGGACCCCCTGCCCCCGGTGAGGAGCCCATATCTGGGGAGCCAGCTGCTGCCTTATTCCCCTCTCCTCCCTTCACCCTGGAATGAGGCTCCCTGGTCAGGCTGAGCTCCTTGTAAAGACCCTTCGGCTTTTCCAGGACTTTTCTGTGAAGATGACTTCAGCCTTCAAGAAATTTGTCTCCACCTATAACCGGACATATGAGACAAAGGAAGGTGAGGACCCAGCCTTGGCTGTACCTGTCCCAGTCAGATCAGGGCCTTCCCCCCAACTTGACACCTTGGTGTTGGGGAAACACAAGAGGCAGTGCTTCTTTTCAGGGACTCGTAAATCCCCGAGTTCTTGCCCAGCCTTCCGGGACTAGGAAGCCACCCCAAGTACCTGGTCCCTTCTCCCACCTTATCTTCTCAGTCAGAAACTATGGGCCTCCATCAGTCTCCACAGGTTGGGGTGGGACAGAGGCCACATTTTCTCTGCTGGTGGCTCCCTGGCACTATGGCCCTTCCCCATGATCTTTTGTGGGTGATGACCTTTAGACCCTGTTTTAGTTACTGTTTTCACACCTGGGAAAGTCATTGCTCTAGTTTAGTCCCAAAAGTTGATTACACCTCCCATTCTGTCACTTGCAGGTCTGACCTCCCTGCCACCCTCCCCACACCTGTCCGGGGTTCTGTCTTTCTTAAAAACTGCCTCAGGCTTGATCCAGAGCCCACCTACTCCTCAGGGAAACCCCTCCCCGTTAGCCCCAATCTTCCCCCCTCTTACGATCTGCCTGGGGTTTGAGCCCCTCCTCTCTTGCTCCCTGGTTCTCAGAAGCCCACTGGCGGATGTCTGTCTTTGCCAGTAACCTGGTGCGAGCACAGAAGATCCAGGCCCTGGACCGTGGCACAGCTCAATATGGGGTCACTAAGTTCAGTGACCTCACAGGTAGGGGGTTGGCCAGAGTCCTTATGGAGCTTGGGAGAGACAGGGCCTGCTCCCAGGGCCTCTGGTCAGGGCTGGCTTAGAATGCTTTTCCTCCCCATGCCCTGCTCACCTTTGCCCACAGAGGAGGAGTTCCGCACCATCTACCTGAATCCCCTCCTAAAAGAGGAGCTTGGCAAGAAGATGCAGCTAGCCAAGTTCACGGGTGACTCTGCCCCACCTGAATGGGACTGGAGGAATAAAGGGGCTGTTACCAAAGTCAAGGACCAGGTTGGACCCCTAAGAAGTGAGGGTGGGACATGAGCACTGCACTGGGGTTGGGAAAGGGATCCAGTCCTGACTCTGCGTGTCTCTTGCAGGGCATGTGTGGCTCCTGCTGGGCCTTCTCAGTCACAGGCAATGTGGAGGGCCAGTGGTTCCTGAAACAGGGCACCCTGCTCTCCCTCTCTGAGCAGGGTGAGCATCCCGTTCTACCCCTGTCCCCAGCCCAGCTCCTCCGGAGGGCTCCTTGGGACTAGCCTTCTCTCTCCTAGAGCTCGTGGACTGTGACAAGGTGGACAAGGCCTGCCTGGGCGGCTTGCCCTCCAATGCTTACTCGGCCATAAAGGATTTGGGTATGCGTTAATGGGGTCCGGAGGGGCAGCAGGGGCCACCTTCTTCTGCAAGAAGTCAGTTTATGAGGGGAAGAGACATGAATGTGAGAATCACACAAAACTGGGTTTAAGTCTTAGTGCTGACCGTTACTGGCTGAAGACCTTGGGCAAGTCAGCTTTTTCAGAGCCTCAGTTACCTCATCTGCAAAATGGGGCTCACCATGCCCACCTTGTAGGATCGCTTTGAATATCAAGTAAGGAAATATATGTAAAGTTCCTGGCACAAAGCAAGGACTTGGTGAGCAGAGGGTCTTAGCATTTTCACTGCTTGGAGATCTGCTAAACCAGGTAGCAGCATATCTATCTCCCCCCTGAGGGGAGGCATTGACCTGAATTGGCAGTGCTGTTCAGCAGTGGGCTGCAGTGTCAGGAGGAGGAAGAGCTGAGGGACTGAGGGAGCTGTACAGAGACTGGTCCAGAAGCTTGGCAGGGTCTGGGCTGGATTAGGAGCAGACTGGCAGAGCGGGACAAGCCCTCTGCAAGAGTCAGAAGTTGGGAAGTGAGCTCTGTCTTGCCACTTTTCTTGTGGTCCTTCCTCCTTCCTCCCTACCTCCCCCAGCCTCAGTTGTGTCATCTCTAGAGTGACATTCCTCAGAGGGGATGGCCTGTGACCTGGGTGGATGAGGAACATGAGACCTCGTGTATAAGGGGCTTAGTACGCTTCTGGCTGGGAGAAGCCGGGTGAATGGTAAACCTTTCTCCATCCCCCGCCATTCCCCAGGAGGACTGGAGACAGAGGAGGACTACAGCTACCAGGGCCACATGCAAGCCTGCAACTTCTCGGCAGAGAAGGCCAAGGTCTACATCAATGACTCAGTGGAGCTGAGCCGCAGTGAGCAAAGTGAGTGAGGGGCAGGGGGAGGCCAGGCCAGGCCGGCCCAGGTGCCCACTGATGTTGCCCCTTCCCCATCTCAGAACTGGCAGCTTGGCTGGCCCAGAACGGCCCTATCTCTGTTGCCATCAACGCCTTTGGCATGCAGGTAAGGCCCTAGCCCCGCTGTCCCTGCTCTGTGTCTTGCCGACTCCTCCCCCACTTCTCTTTGGAGTTGGCCCCCTACTCCTTATTCTCCTCGCCAGTTCTACCGCCATGGGATCTCTCACCCACTGCGGCCCCTCTGCAGCCCTTGGCTCATCGATCATGCTGTGCTGCTTGTGGGCTATGGCAACCGTGAGTTCTGTTGACTGTCTGTCTGTCCATCCACTCCAGGCCACAGGCAGGGGTTGGACCACAGCATCCTAGGACCTCTAGAGGGGCAAATCAGGGGGTTGCCTAGGAACACTGTCCTAATCTGCCTCGAGCCGTGGGCCATGCAGGAGTCATCCATCCCTCTATGGATGGGAAAGCTGAGGCTGTGGGAGGTTGAAGGGTCGTGGACCAATAACCTGCTAGAGAGGGGTGGGGGGGCACCCTCCCATCCCCCCATCCCCCCATGCCCGAGCTGTACCAGGTGGTCTCCATGAGACGGGTAGGCGGGCCTCCCCTGCTTTCTGCTCTTTTCCTAGTACCCGTCACATAGTAGGCCCACTGCAGATAAATGAAGGGTGCAGAGTGCTTGGGGCTGTGGCTGGAAAATTGGGAGTCCCTGACACTTTGTGCTCTGCACTGCTCCCCAGGCTCAGACGTTCCCTTCTGGGCCATCAAGAACAGCTGGGGCACTAACTGGGGCGAGGAGGTGAGTCTTGCTTGCTTGGCCCCTGGCCCTCCAGCTCCCATGCTGCCCTGGTGCCCTCACCAACCCCTCTCCCCAGGGTTACTACTACTTGCATCGTGGGTCCGGGGCCTGTGGTGTGAACGCTATGGCCAGCTCAGCGGTGGTGAACTGAGGAGCCCACTAGCTCAGGACCTGGTGCTGACCAGAGCAGCCCTTTCCCCAGCCTGATCTGCGTATCTAGGCCCCTCTTCAGGAGGCACAGCTGGCTGAGGGACCGGCACTGGGTACCTCAGGGTGAGCAAATGGCACTGGGTTAGGGGCACAGCCCCAGCTTCCCTCCAACCCACTCCCACCTGAAGTTCCCCAATTGCACCTTCGTTGAATTGTGGTAGCTAGGAGGATCTTGGGGTAAAGGAGCATAACCAGATAGCCGAAGCTGGGATAAGAATTTTGGGCTCAGATAAGGAGCAAGAAGAAAGTATTCTGTCCTCAGCAGGCTCTGGCTTCCTGCCCCAGCTTTACTCTGTATGATGCCGTAAATTTTCTGCTCCTCCTGGATTTGGGGACAGTGTCCCATTTCACATCCAGGAAACTTGTAACCACCCTTTTCTAATAGCAATAAAGAGGTGTCCTGGTCCCCAGTGTGGTGTGAATGCTCAGTCCCTGAGGACAAGGAGGGACAGTAGGAACCCTTGGTGGGTCAAGGTGGGATAGCTGGTCCTGCCCAGGAGCCTGAGGGCCCAGCCTCTGCTTCAGGAACCAAAAGGAGATGGGGTGAGGCCCATGGATGGATCTTTATTCAGAAATATTTGGCTGGCTGTTCTCTGAGGCCCTCACTCCAAGGGATGGATGGGATCAGCCGCAGAAAGCACCGTCTCCTTCTTGCATGAAGGACCTCAGGGGTCAAGGTCAGAGGTCAGAGGTCGCTCTCCCCGTAGAGGGCACTGGAGAAGGCCACGTAGTCCAGGGCTCCAGCCGGAGCCCCAGAGCCCTTGTAGGGTGCCATACGGCGGATGCAGTACTCAGCCTGCTCAGCTGGGAGCTCCCGCCGCAGCAGCTCGGGGGTGATGTAGTTCTGGGGGAGGAGAGGAGTTGAGGGCCCACAAGTTCTGTTCCCGCCCCAGCCCACCAGCCCCCTCCACCACCCCGGGCTCACCTTATCTCCTGCCAGGATCTTGAAGGAGGCTACAACTTGCTCAGCTGTGTCAGTCTCGGCTGTCTCTCGGGTCATGAAATCAATGAAGGCCTGGAAGGTCACAACCCCAGCTGCATTGGGGTCCACCATGGTCATGATGCGAGCAAACTCCACTTCCCCCTGTAGAGATAGAGGCCAGCACCATGCCTACAGGTGCTAAAGCCAGGAGGTCTCCCGGCGTCCCCTCCCGGGGATTGTCTAGCCTTGGCTTGCACACCATCAGTGACAGGGTGCTCCCTTCCTCCACGACCTCAGCCCTAGCTTTAGGAAGTTCTTTATGCTAGGCTGAAATCTGCTTCCTGCCCTTGGCAGTGACTTCTTCTGGGGCTACACCCCCTCTCTTTAGTGCTGTTTCTCTGAGGTAAAAATGTTGCACACCCAGACTTTGGGGTCACACAGAATTAGGCCCAAATTAGTTTACCTCTCTGAGCCTTTGCTAGCTCCTGGCAGGTGTGAGGAGCAGTAAAGGAGATAATGGATGTGAAGGTGGGAGGTACACATCCCACCAGTACAGAGAAGAGGGGCACTGATGGGCCTTCTGGGAAGGGGATTGGGGATACTCACCAGGTCGTAGCCCATGGAGATGAGGCAAGCCCGGAAGTCATCAGGCTCCATCATCCCGTTCCGCTTCTAGGGGTGAGTGGACATCAGGCTCAGTCTCCAAACCCCACCAGCCCCCAAGTCTCTTACCCCAGGGCTGGGCCCCTGCTGACCCGGTCAAAGTGGTTGAAGGATGCCCGGAACTCATTGAGCTGCTCCTGGCTCAGGCCCTTAGCGTCTCGTGTCAGTACCTGGTTCTCCACCTCATTGATAGTGCGAGCAATGGAGGTGAGCAGCTGCTCCCAGCCCACACGGATGTGCTGGAGAGCAGGAGACAGGCCCCAGTCAGTGGGTGGCCAGTGTCTGGCCACTAGCTCTAGCCCCACTCCCAATCTTCTGTGTGACCCCCAGCAAGTCCTCCCCCTCACTGGGCCTCTGTCCCCACCTGGAGGTTCCAGTGAGTGACCCCCAGCAGCCCTTCCTGCCTCAAAAGTTTGATGATTCATTATGTATTAAGTATTTATCAATGAGCCATGGCCAATCCTGGCCTGGCCTTAGATTGCTTTGTGGCTCTGGACAGGTCACTTGCCATCATTAGTATCCCCATGGTTACACTGGGGGAACTGGCCAAGCTCAACTGGGGCGCCTCCTGGGACAGACATGCTCTGTCCAGCTGTGGTCGCCCCAGGCATCCCCAGCCAATTCTGCCTCCCCTCTTCTCCAAGAGGGCGTGATCGCACCTCCATGCTGTAGACAGTGTGCTTATTGTCGAACACCAGGCTCTCCTGCAGCAGCTGGTGGTCGCCTTCCAGTCGGTCAATGTTGCTCTTATAGTTGATGATGTTTTGTTCCTGCTGCCGCAGCCCGGCCATCTGCTCCTCCAGAGAGCCAGCCAGCCCTGCTGCCAGTCGTCCCACCTCCTGCAGGGGTATCCAGGCACAATGAGGGCTCCCAACTCCCTGCAGCCCAGTCCTGGCCCCACTCCCTGGGGTTAGCCTCGGCATCCAAGCCCTTACCTCCACCTTTGCCTGAATCCAGGGCCCAACAGCATTGGCCTGGGCTGCAAACTGTCTCCGGAGCCTCTCATTCACCTGTTGCCGTGCCAGCTCTTCCTGCAGTGTCTGGTCACGGCTGGGCACCAGCTTTCGGACCTGGGAGGGAGGATGGTCATGCCAGGGTGGGGGCCAGGAGATGGCCTTGAAGGGAGATGGGCTCCAGCACCTCACACCTCAGCCCCTGTTGCTGCGAGCCAAATTGTTGGCTACATAGGCAAGCTCTTGGGCAAGTCACTCAACTCCTAGGCTTCAGTTTCCTCATCTGTATAATGGGGCTGATGACATCATTTATAACTAACATAGGTGGTTTTATAAAAGTTTTCGGCACAAAGATTTAATTCTACTTCACATCAGTCCTGACTGGAAAATGCTGTTACGGCCATTATACAGATGAAGCCACAACAGGCAAGGTGACTTACCCAATGCCACATGGAGTCTGGAGATCCCAGATCTGAAAGTGGGCTTTATTCTCCATATCGGGGGACCCCAGAGGTTTCAGGATGGTTATAGAGTTGGGGGGAAGGCGGGGGTTGGTGCAGGGGAAGGTTACAGGTGGCACTGACCATGTCCCACTTGGTGTTGATGTCCTGTGGGCTTAGGGTGATATAGGGGTTGGTGGAGCTGGGCCGCAGCCCATATGTTTGGCAGATCTTCTGGATTTCACCCTGGATGCCCAGGATGGCACCTCGCTCTCGGTCAGCCTCGGGCAATGTTGCCTTGAACTGTTCATGTGCTGTCAGCAGGCTCTGGGGTGAAGGGCAGGAAGCATGAGCCAGTGCCCCCCACTTGCCACAGGCAACACAAAGAGCAGCAACATGCTCGACCATCCAGTGGTCCCAGGCAGGGCTGGTACAGGAACCTAGGCCTCCTGTCTCCTGGCCCAGCACTGAGGAACTGGGGTTTTCCTCCCATCCCCACTCCCCAGGAGCCAAAAGGAATGGTTGACAGGATTTGGGGTCAGCTTCCCTGTCATCCCATCCAGCACCCACTACCAAGCCCTGTGCCCACCTGGGTCTCCTCCACTGAGTGCACCAGCCATACGTCTTGCAGGTCCTCCACGGCACCGTCCAGCCAGTTGTTGAAGGGCGCTGCCCGCCGGGCAAACTCCAGCTGCAGCTGGTCGATGGTCTCCAGGAGCTTCTCCATCCGCTAGGAACCCAGGAGATGGGGGGTTAGCGGGCTGTCCGATAGGTCCGGCCTCACTAGCGTTCAGCCTCCGGCTCCCTGGCCCCCAGCCCACCTCTAGTGCGTCCCGCCTCTTCTGGGTCAGTGTGCCCAAGTTGTCCCACTGGTCGCAGATGGCCTGGCAGCGGCTGTTCACTGATGCTGCGTCGTGGTAGTCCAGCTCACTGGGGGCGAGAAGGCAGCCAGTGCGGGCCCAGACCTGGGCCCAGATTTCCTCCTGCCTGTCTGCCCTGGCCGGTGGTGAAGGCTTAAGGATGCTCGGGCAGGTGAAGAGGGGTTTTCTTAAAGGGGCTCCGAGCGCGTTCCTTCGGGAAGCAGGGCGCCCACGAGCCTTCAGCTCCAGTGCCCAGAGATGCTTGGATGCGGGGCCTGGAGTTTCAGGGGCGGGATCCTGCGAGAATGGGCGGGTTTGCAGGAGAAGGTGGCGAGGTCAAGGGAGGATTTGGGGTAGCGGGCGGGCCTGCAGCGGCCGGTTAGGGGGCAGGCCCACGGAGCGGGGCGGGTATAGCGCTGCTGGGGAAGGGTGTGGGCAGCAGAGCGGGGTCTGGAGGTGGGTATGGGGTTTCTGCAGGGGGCGGAGCGAGTGGGGATGGGGAAGGACGCGGGTACCACGGCGAGGTCACCGAACCCGGGAGAACCAAGTGTCCAGAGGAAGGCCACGGGGGCCGGGCGGGGCTCGCGCCGGGGGCGGGGCCAGGCAGGGGCCACGCCTACTTGAGCTCCTGGGCCAGCGCGGCGATGTGCTCCACGCGGTCCTGGTGCGCCGCCAGGTCGCTCTCGAAGGCCTCGTGGCGCCGCAGAAGCGCCCGCACCTCCTGTAGCGATGCCGACTCGTAGTCGCGCTGGCTCAGCATCTCCTCCTTCCCTGCTCGGAGAGAGGACCGGCTCCGTCACCAGGCAGGAGCCGGGGTTCGGGCCGGGCTGCGCGACCGCGGAGAAGCTTCACCTGTGAATGCAGGTGATCACACCTGCCCGGCCTACCCTAGGGCTTTGCTCTGAGGCGGCAGCGTTAAAGTTAAGTAAAGCTCCCGTTCTGAGGCAAGGCCCGTAAATGACGTCACCGCCCAGGCTGGTCCTTGGTCCAGTTTTGGAATTATTGATGGCGAACTACCTCTCAACGACTCTGTGAACACCATGAGCCCCTGACCCGGTTTCCTTCGTTCACCTCTATTTCCCCAGTGCCTGGCACAGTGCCTGGCACTTGGTAGATCCTTGGTAAATATTTGTTGGATGAATGAATAATAAATGTAAAGATGTTTTGTGAATGATAGTTATCATAATTTTGCAAATAAAAACCAACATAATCATAATAATAGCGGTAGTGACCATTTATTGAGTGCCTCTGCATTTTGCAGAGCAGGTAACAGGATTAGCAGTTCGGAGACCTCTCCAGGGTCACATAATTAGTTGTAAATTTAAGGAACTCTTATTATACCAAACCAGTTTTATTCATTATGTCCATAATCCATTATTAGTGTTTGTTCATTATTTTTAGGCAGGAATCATTCATTTAGAGGATTAAAATCCCTGACAGAATACTGAATGAATATTTTATACAGAGTGATATATTTGACTCATGCAATATTTTAGTGTCACTTATGAGTACACTTATGAGTAATAAATATATCACATGAGTATAACATAAATGATGTTAGGGTTAGGGACGGACTCACCTTTGGACAACTGCTACATATAAATAAAAGGCTAAATGACAAATTAATCAGAGCAGATTTACAGAAGGCCAGAGCCAGGAGGGATTGCGGGGGGAGAAGGGGCTGAGTTTACAGATAAAGAAACTATGGCCCAAAGAGAGGCCGAGGTTGCAGCACAGCAAGCCAACTAGTACTAGAAATCTGGTCTCCAGCTTCCCTGCCGAGCACCTACCCCTGTCCTCTGCATTTTGGCAGGAACCTCATCCTCCACTAGTCCCCACCCCAGGAGAGAGTCCAGCCCCTTGAGGTGTACATACCCCGGGTCCAGGCTTCATGCAGGGAGGCCTTCTGCTGGAACTTCTCAGCCAGGTGCTGGAGTCGCTGCAGGCGCCGGATCTCTGAGAGCAGCCAGTCCTCATAACCCTTTTCCACCTGCTCCAGTCCCTGCCATGCATTGGCAATATCCTGCGGGGCAGGCAGAAGTGCCCTCCATCACGGTTCACCCATTGTATAGATGGGGACATGGAGCCCAAAGTCACCCAGGGCATGCAGGCAGAGCTGGGGCAACCCCCATCCCCAGCCTGGCTCACCGAGACCAGCTTGCCCTCGGAGGGCATGAAGGCAGGCCGGTGGCTCAGCCGCAGCTTGGTTTGCAGTGTGTTGAAGTTGATCTCCAGCTGGCACTTCTCCTGAACGCGGGGTGGCTTGTGCAGGCGCCGGTAGTCCCGAAAGTCCTCCAGCTTGCGCTGCATGGCGCTCATGCTGGGCTCACCCACACGGTTCTCCAGCCATGGTACAGTGCGGCGGATCCACTCCAGCAGCTGCCAGGGCCAGGCAGAAGCAACTCAGAGAGCTCTGAGCCAACCTGCCCATCTCAGCCACCCATCTCCACCCACACCCAGGCTGTGGCCAGAGGGCTGGACCTAAAGTATGTTTGGGGTGACTTTCACAACTATGGAGGGCAGAATGGGCTAGTCTCCACTAGTCAGGGAAGGAGCGGGACAGTTAATTTCTGAGTCCAGGGGCACAGAGCAAAGGGCCGTGTGACTGCCTAAATATGAATGAATGAATGAATGGGCTGGCTGGTTAGCTCATTTGGTTAGAGCACAGCCTTGAAACACCAAGGTCAAGGGTTCGGATCCCCATGCCAGCTGCCAAAAAAAAAAAAGTCTGCCAAAAAAAAAAAAAAATGTGAGGTGAATGGATCAATGAATGAGTAAATAAATGAATGATGAATGAATTAGTGAATGACCAGGAGCTTGGGTAGGCAGAAGGGCAGGTGATGGGTGGGGAAAGGCAGGAGGAGGCTGGGGGGAGGCCAGGCTACTCTGAGAAGAGGGAGGCTTGGCAGGCCCATGTTTGGGGTTAGCAGGGTTAGGCTGGGGTTAGTGGGGGTGGGGTAGGGAGAGCCTGGTGGAAGAGGGCTCTCTGACCCCAGCCTCACCTCACTGGCAAGCTTCTCATATTCCTCCATCAGCTTCTCATTTTCCTGGTTCACAGCCAGCACCTTGCAGATCCTGTTGGCAGCTGTCTCTGCCTGTGGTGGGGGTGGGCAGAAGGGCTGGCATTAAAACAAGCTGCTTTCAACACCCCTGACCCAGCCTCCCTCTGTAAAGCCCTTAAAAACCTGGGCCCGTGCAAGTAGGGGGAGGATGGGGAAGCACATCTCTTAGGTGGGGAGGGAGCTTCCAGGCCAGAGGCCTCTGCTCCTGAGCTCCCTAAGGACAGAGTGCATGTGACTGGGACAGTGGCACTCCCACCCACACAGTCTGGACCCTTCACATGTTGGGCACATCCAAAAGCCTAGCCTAGGCAGCAGCGGTGAGGCACCGGTTACCTGCTCAGCCCCAGCAAAGGCATGGTAGAAGCAGGAGACATAGGTCATGACGGCCTTCTCATCTGGCTTTGGGGTGTTCACAATGTCTGGGGGAGGGCAGTGAGATGTATATTGGCCAAAGCCAGGGAGAACGGGCTCAAGCCCCACCCAAGCAGAGAACTCCCTCAGGATAGGAGTGGTGGAGACATGCAGCCATGGACCCCAGCTGCCAGCTACCCCAAGCCCAGTGGCTTCCTCTCCCCTGAAGTCCTCTCCAATCATCCCAGGGCCCAGCAACCTCCCTCTGTGGGGTGAGCAAAGCGTTAAGGGGTGGGTAAGCGAACAGATTGTGGCCCTCATGAGGGACTGGTCCACACTGCCTGGTGCCACTAACCAACCTGTAACTCCTTTTGTCTGTCTGTCTTTTCCCCAAGCCCATGACCTCCCCAGGATCCAGAACACATTCTCCTCCATTGGAACCCACACAGCCAGAGCACCACGCACAGTAGGTGCTCAAGAGAATGTCTGCTGCTTCACTTGACTAAACGCCTTGCTTGGACACAAGGACCAGAAGCAGGGCATGCCCCAGAGGAGCTACCAGTCTTGGGGAACCCAGGTAACACAGGTAGCTAGGCTGTGAGGCAGAGGGTGGAGCCACTGCATAGGGGAAAGGCAGGACAGTCTGATTCCACTGGGTGGAGAGGGGCAGGGGACAAGATCAGATGGCTCCTGGAGGACGGAGACCATGGCAGGAAGGATTCTGGTCAGGGTGAGGGGTGGGGGGCAGAGCATTGCAGGAGGGGGGGAAGAGCTGGGCTAAGGTGTGGAGGATGGACCAGGCCCCTGATGAGTAAGTGGAGCCCAGGCCTGTGCTAGGTTCACTCTTACCTTCTGCATCCAACATCTTGGGGATGTCCAGGTATTTCTCCGCCACCTCAAAAGCAGTGTTCAGGTTGCCGATGGGGTCATCCTACATGGGTGTGAGCAGGGAGAGGCGAGAGGTCAGCTGAGGGCAGAGTTTGGGGACTTGGGGCCATGGCTGACAGAGGCCAACCTTGCGCAGTTTGGCGTAGTCGATGAGGTCGGGGCGGTGTCGGTGGATGAGAGCACAGAGGGCCAGTCCATCCTTCCAGCTGGACAGAGAGAAGTGAGGATCAGTCCCAGATTCAAGCTGAGGTCCTGCCCTATCCTTTGAGGCCCTGCACCCCCAGCATGACAGCCTCCTCTGGAAGATGGAGCAAAGTACAAGCTCCTTAGCTTGGCATTTGAGGCCCTTCATTACGACTTGGTCCATCTCCTGCAAGCTCATCGCGATTCCTTCCCACCCCTACCCTATGCTTAGGCCAGACCAATTTGTGGACGTTTTGGCCCCCAGGTTCTCCCTAGCTGGAATGCCCTTCCAGGAATGTCTCAAAAGCTCCCTCCCCCAGGAATTCTCTATAATCCTCCTGGATTCAGTTCTGTTCCATTTGACAGTCACTGAGTCCTCTGATTTTCAGACACTGTCCCAGGATCTTGCCTGTGAGCTCTCCCTCCCCTGCGGCTTGTGACAGCAGCCAGCCTCGTGCCCCTCATTGGAGGGCTCCTCTCTGTGCCCCTGTACCCACAGAGGCCAGGGCATGCTTGCTGGCCAGCCGACAGACCTGGTGTGGAAGTTCTGCACGTTGACATTGCGGTATGGTGCGGTCTTCCGCTGGCACCACAGGAGCAAGCCTTCCTTGGCCGAGGTTTCTGGATGGGGATGGGGTGGAAGCATGAGCTGGGAAGAGGTCTGGGCCAGCCCTCTCACCCAGCCTCCTTCCCCCTGCTCACCCTCCACAGAGATGTCCTGGATGGCGAAGCGCAGGATGATGGTCCAGATCATGCCCAGGGTCATCTTAAGGTTCCCATCGACGATCTCTGCAGGGTGGGGTAAGGGGACAGATTCTGCCTGGCATACAAGGCCTGTGCTACCAGGCCTCAGCTCACCTTGCTCCCGCTCAGCCCGATGGCACTTGTCCCCCGTCCCAGGGCTGGCACCTGGCAGCTGCTCAATAAGCATCTATTGTTATTTAAAAATGATTTCTTGAACACACATTAGGTACTTGGTGCTGTGCTGGCACTTTGGGTACATTTGCTCCTTACAGTCCCTACTGCGTGCAAGGCAGGGATGATTATCCCCATCATTGAGATGAGAAAACTGGCACTCACAAAGGTTGCTTGTGAGGAGAACCCCTACTCCCGACCCAGGTCCCCTCTAGTCACCTCGTGCAAGGCAGGGATGATTATCCCCATCATTGAGATGAGAAAACTGGCCCTCACAAAGGTTGCTTGTGAGGAGAACCCCTACTCCCGACCCAGGTCCCCTCTAGTCACCTCCTCACCTTCAGCACCGATGGACACCAGCTTAACCCCCTTGCTGGCAATGAAGTCCAGGGCCTTGTTCACATTGGCGATCTTGTGGAAGCGCATCTTGCCTTTGTCTGGCCTGGGCAGCCTCTCTCCTGAATATAAGAGGAGAGGTCAAAGGTCAAAGGTCATGGGAGACAGCTGTAGACATTGTCCCCAGACTCCCCCCATCCCCTCTCAAGTCCCCTCCAGCACTCTGTTGCCACTATTCCCCCAGCTCTCCAGATTCCCCTGGGTTCCGGAGCCCCTGTGAACTGGTTTGCATGCCTCACCTGAAATCACCTCCAGGAGCAGCATGAGTTTGAGGCCATTGCGGAAATCCTCCTCGATGTTCTCGATCTGGGTGCCTGCCTTGCGCAGATGTGAGTTGCACCAGGCAGTGAAGGTCTGGGGGCAGAGGACAGCACTCAGACCCTAAAACTGGGTCTGGGAGATATAGATCACAGTTCTGGCTCCTGAGTCAGGGCCCAAGGCCCTGGATTCAAGTCCTGGCTCAGCCACTGACTTGCTGTGCATCCTGGGCAGTCCCTTTCCCTCTCTGAGCTTTAGTTCTCCTGGGAGGAAAGAAATGAGGTCTGGGACTCATGCAGGTCCCAGTTCAAACTTGGGGCATCCTGCTGCCAGCACACCAGCCTTGGCCAGTCTTAAGCAGACGGGATTTAGAAAATTTTAATACACTCCAAAGTGTGGGACCCTTTGCGGTGCAGTGACCAGTGCAGGGCGATACTGCCTTTCTAAAATATGAAAAATTCTGGATTGAAGCACATCTGCCCCTGAGGGTTTCACCTGAGGACTGTGCACCTGTGTTATTATTACCTCAGACCCACCACCCTCCAGGGCTTTGTCAACTGGCCTCCAAGTAGACCCTGAGTGTGCAAGTGCACACAGGCTGTGGAGGGCAGCCGGACACTCGGCCAGTCTGACCTAGCTTCTGCAGGTGACTGCCTCCCCCTCCCCCAAGAGTCAGCCTCAGCCTCCAGACATGGGAGGGGTGGTATATGGCTGTGTGTCTGTCGGGGCTGGGGGTGACCTGGAACCTGGTGCATGAGTTTCTGCCAACCTACTAAGCCTTCAGGCTCTGAATTCTGCCATCAGCTGTAGAGTCCACAGTTGGGCTCCAATCCCAGCTGAGCTACTCACTCTCTGTGATCTAGGGTCAGCCACTTGCCCTCTCTGGGGCTTGGTCACCCCATTAGCACAATTAAGGGATCAGACTCGATGGTGTCTCAGGTCCTTTTTCCTCCAACCTGGCAGGATTCTAGAATTTAGAGCATCCCCCCACCATAAAGCTGATACTCCTGGAAAGTGGCCCTGGAAAGCATTTGGAATTCTTTTCCTCAGCCAGCTTTTCCTCCTCAGACCAGCTTTCCAGTTGCCCTGTGAGCTGGACATGGAAGATGATGCTTTCAATACTTGATGGGCTGTCATTGCTAAGGGAAGGGAGTGGGCTTCCCGTCACTGGAGGTGTGTAAGTGGGTACTGAGTACCACTTGATGGGAACCCAAGCACTGAAGAGGGCTGTTGGATTCTCTGCATTTCAACCCTGGAGTCTGAGATGCTTTGCATCTGGATAGGGCAGAGGGACAGGCAGGTCTGGGTGGGGCCAAACATGACTCTTAATGAGATGTGGTCCCTGCCCTAAAGGAGCTTATAGTCTATCGAAGAGTCACATTGGTCAGAGAAGTGCTGGGAGAGACATGCTAAGAAGTCTATGGGGGGGATTCTCCAAATCGAGGCGGGTGCTTCTTGGGGAAGGCTAATATTTGATAAGAGCTGTGATGGAAGAGTGGGAGTTATTTGGGCAGGGAAGGGCAGGCAAGGGCACTCCAGACAGGGTAGCCATGTGGGCAATGCTCGGTGGTGAGAAACAGTTGCTACGTTTGTGGGACAACAGCTATCCGGGCACTGCTGGAATGGGGTATAAGTGGTAAGAGGCGGGCCGGAGGGGCGGCAGGGGCCAGGTCATGCGCGATCTTGGGTGCTAAGCCAGGGAGTATGAACTTGATCCTGAGAGCAGCAGGGAGTCAGGGAAGCTTCAGAAGGCGGGCAGAACTGTGTTTTAGAAAACTCATTCTGGTTGCAAAGTGGAGACAAATGGCTTGGCAGAGTAGATGGGAGAAGTGAGGAGGTGGTGACTGGGACCAGGGCAAGAGAGGAAGGGTGTCAGGGAGGGGGACAAGGCAGGATCATGTGGAGGAGATAGAAACATTTGTCCTTGCTGGAATATTAACTCGCTGAGGCAGGAGCTTTCTTTTGTCTCCTGCTGAATCCCAGCATCTAAAACAGTATTGGCACATAAGAAACATTTACTGAAGGAATGTCTTTGGGTGATGAGGACTCGGGTGTCAGGTGGGAGGAGGTGGCAGTGCTCAAAGACTGTGTGAAGCCCTAGGATGAAGGAGTCACTGCTGAGAAAGGGAGACAGAAGAGCAGAGATAGAGGGGGGGTAAAGCTGAGCACAAGGATGTTTATCACAACCTATAATAAACTATGGTGGATGAGAAAGAAACAATCCAAATGTCCAACTAAGGGGATGCTGGTTGATCTACAGAGCATCTGCGCTGTGCAGTCTTTGAATGAATGGATAAAGTGGGTGGCTATAAGTTGGTATGGAAGGATGCTCCTAATTTTTAAGTGATAAAAGAAAGTTATAGGGCCTGGCCCGTGGCTCACTCGGGAGAGTGTTGGTGCTGATAATACCAAGGCCACGGGTTCGGATCCCTATATAGGGATGGCTGGTTAGCTCACTTGGGAGAGCGTGGTGCTGACACCAAGTCAAGGGTTAAGATCCCCTTACCAGTCATTTAAAGAAAAAATAGTTACAGACTGGCATGTGTCATATGAGGGGCATGTGGACCTGGATCAGGGAGAGGCTTGGGTGGGTGGGGGTGAGGATAGGGAGTTTTTGCCGAGCAGGTGGCAGCTGGAACCAGGGGTAGGGATGACATCACTGGGGGATTACCAAACCCAGGGACTACAGCCGTGCTCGGAGACAGGTGCAGGGGCAGCCTGGGGGACGCGTGTCACCCAGACCACCCCAGCCAAGTCAGCTGAACCTCCCAGCCCCTGGGTCATCTCTTGCCATCTAATCCAGCGGAAATGCTCTGATTCTAAATTCTGAGATTCTCAGATCCTGCAAATTCCACTGAGCACCCTGGTACTCTGGCTTTTCCTGGAGCCATAAACTGTTGGCAGATGCTGAGCAGGGTCCAATGACTTCATGGTGCCCTCCCTACCCCTGGGCTGCCTCTCCCAAACTTTTCTCACTCTGGCCTGGATCATCTCTTTTGGGAACCCAGGTGTCCTGTGGTCCTGCCCCCTCCACTTGGGAAAGTCTGGTTATTGGAAATAGCTCAGGGAAGGAGGGGGACCTGAGTACCCTATAAGGCTGGGTCTGGGCAGCTAGCTGCCCATGTGCCCCTCTCTAGCTCCTCCAAGGCGCTGCCTCAGCACAAAGTGTCCATCTGGTTGGAGAGTCAGGTTACTCAGTAAGGGGACCCAGGCTTCCCCTCCTCCCAGACCTTGTGGCCTTTTCAGCAGACTCAGGGCCCCTGAGGCAGAGAGGGGTATCTTGGGAAAAAGTGGGGGTGGGGCAAGGGCCAAAGATCCTCAGGTTGGGGGGTCCTGTTTTCTGTGCTTAGGGGAATGAATCCAGGGGGTTGAAAACCGCAGAATCTCCCTGTCACTCTAATCCCCTCGTAAGGGCTCCCAGCCCTCTCTTCTAGCCCTGGAGGACAGCAGAGGGATGATGGGCAAATCCTGGGCTAGGGAGTGGCACTCTAGATTACAGACGGGCTCTGCCCCTGGCCTGCTGAGGTGTCCAGGACAACCGCCTGGCCTCTCAAGCCTCAGTTTTGCCGTCGGGAAATGGGTGAGCACTCACCTTCCGCTGCTGCTTCTCCCAAGCCGGGTCCAGAAGCAGGTCGCGGTCCCATTCCTCCTCCTGTTCCATGTAGTCGCCTCCCCCGCCGCCGCCGCTGGCGAAGGGCCCCTCCCCGGCCCTCAGACCCTGGGGCTGCATAACCATCATCATCTCGCTCGGGCTCCTGGCTCCGCTCGCTCGGCGCGCTCCCGGACACCGGGGCCCCGTTATGTAGGGCCCGGCCCAGCCCCGGATCAGATTCGCACTAAATATGGGGGAGGAGGGAGGGGCCGGGTAGGGGTGAGGGCGCTCGGGTCGGGACCAGGCAAGAGGTTGCCCTGGGGCCCGAGGCTGCGGAATTGGGGAGCTCTGGGGTAGAGCTCGTGGCGGAGATCCGCGGTTCGCGTTACGGCTCCTCCGCTTGGGCGCTGTGTGACCTTGGGAAAGCCACGGGCCCTCTCTGTGTCCTCATCCGTGCAATGGAGACGATGGCAATGTTAGTGGCTGCACGCCGCCCTGTGCGCTGCCTTTTGCGCCTCCTCCTGACCTTCTTCCCGCGCCGCGCTGGTGGCAGACAGGGCCCTGTCCCCATTTCACAGTCAGAAACACGGAGGCGCCGAGCTGTTTTGAATGTTTTCTAGGGTGATGGAGGAAGACGCCCGAGCAAGGGGTGGGGGGCTCCGAGCCAGCTGGATGGCCGAGGCGGGACTATTAATATCGAGGCGGCTGGAGGGGTGGGGAGAATGTGCTGAGCCGGGAAACTCCGGTGCCACCGAGGTTGCTACTCAATTCTCTGGGCGCGACATCCCGCAGCACCAGCGGGCGGGGCTTCCGATGAAGGGGCGGGGCCTAGGGGTGGGCGGGGCGATCACTTAGCGGTGTCTCCCGGGCTCTAGAGCCAACGGGATCCAAGCAGCTCCTGGCCCGTTCGGCCGTCCAATCACCTTTCTGCATTTGCCGGCCCCTCCCTGTGAATCTGAGCGCTCACCCCTCCCGTTAGGACTTCTATTGGTCGCGGCAGACGTCTGTCTGCCACTATCCCCGCCCCGATACGGAAGCGGCGGGGTCCTCGGGATTTGACCGCCGGTGGGTCCAGGCCATGGGGCAGCCTTGGGCGGCTGGGCGATCCGAGGGGGCGTCCGCGCGGCTGCCTCTCGTGCTCACGGCGCTGTGGGCCGCCGCTGTGGGCCTGGAGCTGGCTTACGTGCTGGTGCTGGGTCCTGGGCCCCCCCCTCTGGGACCCCTGGCTCGGGCCTTGCAGCTCGTACTAGCCGCCTTCCAGCTTCTTAACCTGCTGGGCAACGTGGGGCTCTTCCTGCGCTCGGATCCCAGCATCCGGGGCGTGATGCTGGCCGGCCGCGGTCTGGGCCAGGGCTGGGCGTGAGTGGGGCGCGGGATCCGGCGGGGAGAAGAGGGAGCCTCGGACAGGGGCAGGGACCCCAGGACCTGAGATGTTACGAATTGATTACATTAGGAACTGGGCTGTTAGAGCCAGAGAACTCTAGAACCTGGGATGGAAGAGCCAGAATGGGTATTATTTATTCACGCACATTTATCGAGTACCTACTGTATACAAGGTACTGTTCCTGGCACTGGGGGGTACAATAAAACAAATTCCTGACCTCCTGGAGCCGATTTCAGCGGGGGAGGGGGCAGATGCTAAATTATAGGCATAATAAATAAGCAAAGTATATAGAATGTTAGAAGATGAGAGTGGCATGGAAACAAAAAGTAGAGCAGGGTAAAGGGGGTGCAAGTTTCAGTTTTAAATAGGTAGTCAAATCTCACGACAAAAAGTGATATATATTTGAGGGGATGGATATGTTAATCAGCTGGATTTAATCGTTCCACATTGTATTCGTAAGTCATAACGTCACTTTGTACCCCATAAATATATGCAACTATAAAGATGTCAATTTACACTTAAAAATAAAACTTTAAAAAATTAACTTACGAATAAAAAATAGGTGGCCAAGGTGAACTTCATTGAGAAGGTGATATTTGAGCAAAAACTTGGAGGTGTGGGAGTTTGCCATGTGGGAATCTGAGGGAAGAGTGTTCCAGGCAGAGGGGACAGATGATGCAAAGGCTCTGAGGCAGTGTGTACCTAGCATGTTCCTGGAACAGCAAGGCCAGTGAGGCTGGAGTGGAGAGACAGGGGTCAGAGATGTTAGTGATGTAAGAACCTTCTAGTACATTGAAAGCTTTGCCTTTTATAAGACATGAAATGGAGAGCCATTGGAGGGTTTTGAGTAGATGGGGCACATGGCTTATGTTTTAAAATGTTTTAAAAGGAGAAGTCTGGCTGCTGGGGTGAGACTACACTGGGAGGGCACAAAGGTGGAATTGGGGAGGCCAGTCAAGAGACTACTGTGATAATCCAGAGGAGCATTCATGATGACTTGGACCAAGGTGGTGACCCTGGAGAAAGTGAGGAGTTTGCTGCTGGATGTTAGAGACCAGAGAAAGCCTTAGGACTGGGGATGATAGCGCTGGAAGAGACCTCAGTCCTTCAGTGCTAGAACTGGAAGGGCCTGGGAAATCTTGTTCAGCCTGCACTTACCTGTGGAGAACCTGAGGCTTTGCCAGGGCGAGTGGTGGCTGTTTCTGCTGCCCCAGGATAGGCTCAGGGGCTGACGCTGGGCATGATGTGTGGCCCTCAGAGCTGCTGGGGGAACTGACCCTGTGGCTCCTTCCCTGCAGCTACTGCTACCAGTGCCAAAGCCAAGTGCCGCCGCGCAGTGGGCACTGCTCGGCCTGCCGCATCTGCATCCTGCGCCGGGACCACCACTGCCGCCTGCTGGGCCGCTGCGTGGGCTTCCGCAACTACCGGCCTTTCCTGTGTCTGCTGCTTCATGCTGCCGGTGTCCTGCTCCACGTCTCTGTGCTGCTGGGCCCTGCCCTGACAGCCCTGCTGCAAGCCCACTCACCTCTCCACACCGCCGCCCTCCTCCTGCTGCCCTGGCTCATGCTGCTCACAGGTGGGGACCCTGGGAGGCCTCTGCAGAGAGGCAGAGGCGCTTGTATTTGGCACGGGAGTAAAGCCCATTCTAGTGGGAAATGGGAATTCTAGCCCCGGGGACCCAGTCCCAATGTCATTTAGTGGGGGTGAGGGCAGCCTGGTATTGCACTGGGTGTGCAGTATGGTAAAATACAGCACCTCAAGACAAGCAGAGTTCTGGCTGGGAGAATCAGGGAAGGATTCTAGCAGTTGTTGGCAGAGGCGGAAAGACCAGTAGGAGTCTGCAGGGGCGGTGGGATGTGGGCAGGCATTCTAGGTGAGGGAAGAGGCAAGAACAAAGGCTTGGGGGTGGGGCAGGGAGTAGCAAAGGTGATGTGGTGGGAATTGTGAGAATTAAGGCTAGGATGGTAGGTTAGGACTGGACGGTGAGGGCCTTGAATACTGGTGGGACAAGATGGCTCTTCTATGACTGGGCAGTGTGGAGCCAGTGAAAGTTACAGGCAGAAGGCCCAGTATTGGAAGTTGGTAGGGGAAGACCTGGATCAGGAGGCTGACTGAGTGGCCATGTTCTGGATGACACATATGTTCCTCTTTCTTCTGACACCACCCAAGATAAAAGCCGCACTGGTCTTTATACTCTTTGTTCTCTCCCCCTCAGAATGCTCTGGCCTTCTCGCCCCCGACTTCCTCCTCCTGACCTTTCCGTGGTCCCCTCTGTAACCTCGTTCTGCAGTTATTAACCTCCCTGACCACTCTGAGTAGTCACCGTGCCTCATCCTGCCCAAGCCCAGTTCTGTCCCAAGGGCCCCCCTCCCTGTAGCCCAGAGGCGGCCTCAGGAGGCCCACTGGGGTCCTCAGAGTCTTTCTCTGCCCACACTGGCATCCTGCCCAGTCCTGCTCTACCCTCCTCAGTCCCGCCCTGCCTCCGCTGAGCCTCGGCCCTCCAGCTGCAGCTCCCTGCACCCCACCTCCCTGTGGTCAGCATGGCCTCCCATTCACTCCAGAGTCATTGCAGACTTTGCTCCAGCTCCCAGAGTCTCTCTCAGCCCTGGGCCCTGCTGAAATCATGGGTGTCTGCAAGTCTGTGTGAACAGCACCATCAGTTCCCAAGTGGCTTAGCTTCTTGATTCCTCTATTTTACTTCCTTCCCCTACTCCCATGTCCATGCCCCAGTCCTTGTACAAAGTGTGTCACTTCTAAAACCACCCCCTCAGTCGTCCCTCCTCCTGCTCCCCACCTCCTCTCCTTTTATCCATCTCTCACTCTTCGGCTCCCTGACACCTGCTCCCTGGGCCTGCAGGCTCCTGGCCCTCACCTTTCTCTCCATCTGCACCTTCCCACCTTCACCATCCCATGTCCAGCTGAGAGCCCTTCATTTCCACCATTCTCCTGCAACTTCTCCAACTTCCTTGCTTGCCTTCCTAACACTGTGACTTCCTGGCCTCTCTGTGTCTGCCCCTGGCTGCTGAGAGCTGCCAGAGACACGTACTCCATGGCACATTGGTACCATGCCACATTCATGGCCACAGATCTCAACAGGCCCTCAACTGTGCCTGGCCATCCTGTTTTCTAAGCTTGCTCCCCCAGCAACTGCAGTCAAACCTCCCCACTCTCCTGCCTTCCAACATCCATCACAGAGAAAACAAAACATCAGATGGTACATTCAAAATTGTCCTGTCCTCAAATCCCCAAGCCAGGCTGCCTGCCCCCAGCTTCTAGTGTGTGCCCCCCCTGCACCCCCACCCCCACCCCGCTGAGGCCTGAAGCCATGGCGCCTGCCTGTCCTGCGTCCCCGGCTCTCTTGGGTTTTCCCACCCTGTACAAACCTTCCCTTCGCCCCACACCCTCCTCCTCTAGCTGCTGCCTTCTCCCTCTTGTCCCCTGCAGGCAAGCTTCCCAAAGGGCTTGCCCAGGCTCGTGGCTGCTTTCCCTGCCTCCCACTCATTCCCCCACCTGCTCCCACCTAGCTTCTGCCCCCACCACTCCTCTGAGACTGCCACATCTCCCGGGCTCTGACTCCACAAACCCCAAAGGACACTTTTGAGTTCTCTTCTTGCTCTATGCGATCTTCAGACTCATAAGAATACTGCCTGCCAAGTGATGTGAAGTGATCTATCCTGGTGTCACTGTCACTGACAGCTTGGATTTTGGTGCTTCCGCCTTCCTTTCTGGCTTCCCATTTCTTCTTTTATCAATCCCCAAGGACCCGATTCCTTGTGCTCAGGCCTAGGCACCATTCTCATCTCCCTCTGCACACTGGTGGGTCCAGCTGCACCCACACTCTCGGAGTCGCCCACCACCGCCCACGGCTTGTAGGTCTGCTGGTCCAGCCTGGGCTTCTCTCCTGAGCATCCATACCCGCAATCATCCACTGGCTCATCTCACAGGCGTTTCTCTGTCCTGCTTCTGGTCCTCAAAGAGAATGTCTTTTCCCTATTTTATCAAAATAGGTGAAGTCCACTTCCCCTTCCTTCTTAGGTTTGCATGGCATCCCCCCGGCACAGGGGTTTTATTGAGGTGAAATTCACACAATGTAAAATTCATTTTAACATTTTAAAGTGTACAATTCAGTGGCTTTTAGCACATTCACACTAATTCACCACTAATTCAAGAACATTTTCACCTCAAAGAGAAAGCCCACACCCATTATGCAGCCACACCCCATTCCTACCTAATCCCCCCAGCCTCCGGCAGGCAACCACTCATCTTTCTATCTCTATCGATTTGCCTATTCAGGACACTTCATATGGATGGAATCATATAATATGTGACCTTTTGTGTCTGGCTTCTTTCACTTAGCGTTTCATGGCATCTTGTAGTTCCTTAGTTCAGCAGGTATGTGTTGTCTACTGTGGGCCAAGATGGCACAAGATGCTGTATTTTTCCATAGTGACACACATCATAGCTATGAAAAAGCCACTGAGAAACTACCTCTTTAATGTCTGGGAGCCCCCCGAGGGCAGCAACGCTACCCAGTATTCATGGTGCCTAGCACCAGGCCCAGTGCTTAGGAGGTGCTCACCAAGTGTGCGATGCATGAGTGAATGTCGTAGCCCAGGCACGGCGCTGTGTCTGCCGGATTCAACAGTGTGTTCCTATCACCCAGCATGGGCTGGCCAGCTGAGCGGAGGAGTGAGCCCTGCTTCCTGGTGGAGCATAGGGGGTGGAAGGAGGTCAGGAGCTGGGCTTTGGGAAAGCTGGGCCTGACTGTTGCTTCCTGATCCTCTCTGCTCTCTCCTTGCAGGCAGAGTGTCTCTGGCACAGTTTGCCCTGGCCTTCGTGACGGACACGTGTGTGGCAGGTGCATTGTTGTGCGGGGCTGGGCTGCTCTTCCATGGGATGCTGCTGCTGCGGGGTCAGACCACATGGGAGTGGGCTCGGGGTCAACACTCCTATGACCTGGGCCCCTGCCACAACCTTCAGGCAGCCCTGGGGCCCCGCTGGGTCCTCGTCTGGCTCTGGCCCTTCCTGTCCTCCCCGTTGCCTGGCGATGGGATCACCTTCCAGACCACAGCTGATGTGGGACTCACGGCTTCCTGACTCCAGGAAGAGCCTCAGCTGTATGGGGTTGAGGGGAGGGATGGGGGCTAATGACTCGTTTCCGGCTTCACCCCCAGCCTCAGCAGGGAAGTTGGGTTGGCCTTTAATGCCTGCAGTGGGCAACTCGTGCCCCTTCCTTGGCCTTGCCCCTGCTCAGCTTGGATTCCTGCGACTGTGCCTCTTTTGGCAGAGGAGTACAGAGGAGGGTCTGGCAAGGGGCTGTCGGCCAGCATAGCTGCCCCTCTGCCAGATTAATAAAGTGCTGACTTGGTTCTTGGCCTCCCTCCATCTTCGCTGGGTTTCTGGTCCCTCACTTTGTTGCTGGGGCTGCCATTGCTGGTTCCTCTGATTGTCAGGCCTAGAAACCACAGAATGCCCGAGAGTCCAAGGGGCCAGGGCCCTGCCTCCTCTGGCCTTGGCAGTGAGCGAGTGGGGGCGCCAGGCTATGAGGACCCAAACATCCTTTCCCTGGTTCAGCACTTGGTAGTTGGGAGCATTTCTGCAACAGCAGTTTCAAGGAACCACTCTTGGCTAACCCGGTACAGTGGGCAGCAGTTATGCTCCTTATTTTGGGGGTGAGAAACTTGAAGCTCTGAGAGTTGAGGTGATCGGATTATGGGATGGTAAGTGGGGGAGGCAGAATTTGAACCAGGTCTTTGCGCTTTCCCCTTCACCCTTGCACAGCTGAAGGGACGAGTAGGAGAAAGATCAAGGCAAAGAAATCAGCTGGGGGTATTCAAGCTTCTGTGGGGGGTGGTGCTGAGGGATCCGCTTGCTTCTCTCTGGACTCTTCAGGAGCTGCGGGTTGAACATTTTTATGTATATGGTAAGCAGACTGCCAGTTAAACATGGCAGGCTTAAACACATGAGCTTATTTCTGTTTCGTCTTAGAATCTCACTAAAATGATAGTAAAGAAATAAAAAAGATATAAATTTACATCGGGAAAGGATATAGGGAGACAGCAGTAGACCAAAGAGCCTGTCAACGTTTTGAGAGATGGAAAGTGGAGGCTTGTTTACTCTCTTAGCAGAGAATTAGAAGTTGAAATTACGCGTTCCCCAAGGGAGGGGCCAAGAGGCAAGCGGGATCGCCCCAGAGCTGTGGAGAGGCTCAGGAATTCTGTCAAGTACCACGGAAGGTGAGGTGAGGCTTCAGACCAAGAGTGGGGACAGACGGAAAGTCTTATAAGGAGCAGCCAGGTGTGGCCCTCCCCACACTTGCAGCACAGCTGCTGCCCCTCTGGGGGGCGTTATTTGAAGGGGAAACTGAAACAGAGAAGCTCTGGGTCTCAGGGGCCCTGGGGAGGGTAAGGGTGATGGGCTGGACCAATAATGGGGTTAAGTGAAAAGTCCACAGATACTGCTGGGGGATCCTTCCGTGAAACGGCAGCCTTGTCCCGCAAGAACCCCCCGAGGAGCCCACCCTTCCGACAGGCTCTGCCCGTGCCCACAGAGGTTTGTTTCTTCCCAAGGGCATGCTGTTTACTGGCATGCCTGGCACTTCGCGCTGTATGTAGGCATTAGCAGACTTGTCCTGTGTCCTCCTCTGCTTCACCCCTCACCCTCCAGCATATCTTATTTTCATGTTTTTAAAAACTAAATAGTGAGGAGATACAAGAAACTAGTTACAACCCCACCCTGTTTGAGAAAGTTATCATTTCCTTCCAAGTCCCTGCTGTGCCTTCCCTGCTGGGAGGGGTCCTGTCTTATTTATTCCCTTGCTTTGTTTTATAGTTTTATTACGTTTGTACTGGGTTTGTATATTTTTGAATTTTATATAAATGTAGAGTTTATTTGCCTATGACTTGCCCTGTCACTATTATGTTTCTGAGCTGTATCCAAATTATTGCCTGCAGCTGTAGGGCATTTCTTTTCCCCGCTGAATACTGATCCCTGGGATATGCCACAATTAATTTTTCTGTTTTGTTCCACTGGTCATTGTATCTACCCCTGTGTCCTTTGGGAATCATCCATTAAGATCTATTCCTGGCCCTTGCTCTTCCATGTAAATTTTAGAATCGGCTTATCAAGTTTCACCAATAAAAAGCCCTTTAAGATTGTGAATAAAACCAATTGAACCTGTAGCTCAGTTTGGGGAAAACTGGCAACTATCTAAGATTGAATTTTCTAGTTCATGAACATGGTGTAATCTCTCCATTTAATGTTTTCAATAAAGTTACATGTTTTTCTCATAAAGATCATACCTTTTTTATTAGATTGATTCTTAAGTATCTGATATTTTTATGCTATTATACATGGTTTATGAAAATAGGTGTCCAGCAAACCTAACATTGTTTTTCTACTTATAGATTCTTTTGTTTTATGTATTTATAGTCATACGATCTATGAAAAGTGTTCTTCCTTATTAATTTTTTTCTCTTATTTCTCTTGCTCCCCTGTATGGGGGAGACGCGCTCTACAACGTGGAGTTCAGGTAGTGGGCACCTTTGTTTCTGCCCTTAGAGGAAGTTCGTTATTTCACCATTTAATGTTTGTTTTGATGTTTTGGGTTTTTTTAAATGATGCCCTGTATTAGGCTAAGTTCCCTTCTATTCAAAATGTGCTGTTTTTATCCTTTCATGTTCAGTCTTTCTGTTTCTTAGGAACAGCTTAAAGATGGATTTTTTTTTTATCTAGAAAATGTTTATCTTCTAATTGAAGCATTTAGTCATTTATTGTAATTAATTTTATACTTGATACAGTTCTACTGCTTTGTTTTGTGCTTTCTATTTGCCCCCTCCTTTCCTAGTGCTTTATCTTTAAGTTAGCTTTTGCTGGGTATAGAATTCTAGGTTAATATTTTCTTTCAAGATTGAAAATACCACTCTACCATCTTTTGGTCTCCATTGTGGCTGTGAAGTCAGTTATTATCTATTTGTTGTTGTTTTTATTGTTGTTCCTTTGAGGATATTCTGTCTAATTGCTTTTAAGATTTTTCGTCTTTGGTATCCTGCAGTTTTACTGTGATGTGCCCAAGTGTGGATTTTTTCATTTATCCAAATATGATTCATTGGGTTCCTGAGTCTATGAATTGATGTCTTTCATAAGTCCTAGAAAATTCTTGGTCATTGTCTTCAGATATCGTCTCTGTCCCTACTAGAACTTTTATTAGTCCTCCCTACTCCAGCCTCCTTGTCTTTTTTCTGTGTGTGTAGCTGGCCGGTACCAGGATCTGAACCCTTGACTTCGCTGTTATAACACTGCTCTAACCAACTGAGCTAACTGGCCAGCCCCCTCTCTGTCTCTTATTAACTCATATTTTTTGCCTCTGTTTCTGGACATTCCGGATAAGTTCTACTGATATTTCTTCCAGTTAAGTCTGTCTTCAGCTGCTAAACAATCTATTGAGCTTTTTGTTTTTAAGTAGCTGTACCAACTCATCCATTGAGTTTTACGTGTCAAATATTTTTTCATTTCTGGAAGGTCTATTTGGTTCTTTCTCAAGTCAGCTTGATCATTTTATATACTGTCTTGCTTCTAATTTAAATTTCTTCTTTTATTCTTTAAGTATATTGGAAATACATATTTTCCATTCTGCATTTGGTAATGCCAATATCTCAAGTATTTGAGGTCCAAGTCTGCAAGCTATTGTTTATGTTGGTTCTTGCTCATCACGTCTTATTTTCTTGCAATTTGTTTGTTTTGACTGTGTGTTTATAGTTCTTGGAATTTTATCAATGAGAATTTTTTGAGGTTGGGTTAAAAGCAAATTCCTCCAGAGAGGAAGCGTGTTAGTTGACTGATGACAAACCAATCCTATACTACCACTTTAAACTAAAATTTCAGCTAGGAATCTTTAGGACTACAGATATTGTCAATTCAGGGTGCAAACTTATTCAGGGACGGCTTGTGGTTAAAAATTCTCAGGAGAAGTTTTTCTACTCCCTGCTACCCAACACTAGGCTTGGAGACAGGCAACTGCCCTTGCTGGTCCTGGTGAGATGGAAGGTGGGTTCGGGGGATGGTTGGTTTCCAGTTTACCTCTACACTAAGCATGTAAGCTCTCTGAGGTCCCATGTTAGCCCCCCTTGGAGGTAAAACACACACACACACACACACACACACACAAAACCAAGAGAAAACTCAGGGGAAACAGTGGTAGAGATAGAATATGAAAGATAATTTCAGAGCGATAAGAGAAAATAATGCATCTTCTCAAAGATGCATAAGTAAGCCTTGAACAGAGAACAAAGAGCTGAGAAATAAAAAACCAAAATTTTTAAAAATTCAGAAGAGCTAAAAAGATAGACAAAACTCTCCCAGAAAATAGAACAAAAAGACGATATGAGAGAAGAGAGAAGAAAATCAGAGGATCAATCCCATTCTCTCTGGAATTACCATTTATCAGCTGCTGGGCTTAATTGGAGTTCCAGAGAAAACAGAGAAAACAGAGGGGAGGAAACTACCTAAGGAACAATAGCAATAGTTTCCTGGAAGTGGAGGATGCACATCTCCACCCACAGCACCACTAATAATGTCATGACGTTAAAGTCAAAGTCATGTCATGACATTCAGAACCTCTGAGAGGAAGAGATCAGGAGTAAGAACGGCATGCACTTCCCAGCAGCATCCCCAAAGCAGAAGACAGGGAGCAAAGCCAGCAAGAGAATGACTTCACTTGTGAATTTGATGACCCAGCCAGCTGTCACATGTGAGAATGCACCATCTTCCCATCTTTAATGACAATGACTTTTTTTTTTTTTTTTTTTTTTTTTTTTTTTTTTTTTTTCC
>NW_007727906.1:205794-235948 GCF_000696425.1 Galeopterus variegatus
GAGCGGGAGCCGGTCTATATGTGGGATCCGAACCCTCGGACGGGAGCGCCGCTGCGCTTCCCAAGCGGCGCACTATCCAGTGCGCCACCTGGCCGGCCCATGACAATGACTTTTTAAAGAAGGTACCTGGGATATGTTTTACCCAATGAGGGTGAAGTAAGTAAGAAAGAGGAGGATGTGGGGCCCAGGAATCGGGGATCTAGCCCTGGGCAGAGGCACAGGGAATTCCGGAGAGCAAGCAGTCCTCGGCAACACGGGATGAAGGGAAGCGTCCAGAAAAAGGAGGAAACAGACTGGATGGGGGAAGAATTAGCAATTGGTATATTAGAAAACTAAGCAAACGAAAAAGGACAATTATTAACATCATGAAAAAAAGTACAAAAAAAGGTAATTTAATTATAGCCCGATTCTTGGCTCTATTACTTTCACATAGTAATAGAAATAGTAATCTACACAGTGAATATCGGTTTACTTAATAGCTGGGGATGGGGGAGGGGCGTTATCACAAGGGAGCTGAAGCCTCATCTATTACAATATGGAATCAACAGATATTATCTAAGACTGATAAATCAAGCAGGAGTAGTATAAGCATATTTTAAAGATAAACAGCTAAAAGAGCTGACAGTGATTGTTGCAGGGGAGAAATGGTAGGGAATGAGAAGCTGCTGCTTATAAACTGCCTAACTCCATATTACTAAGTAGCTGCATGCTTTTAAATAAATATTAAAAAAAAAAAAAGATGCCAACTCTCCTCATCCTTAATGCACACAATTCCCTGGAGCTGTCACTAGTGTGTCCACTGGGCACCCTGCACTGTTTCTTGCTTCATGTCACTTTATGCATGCTTGTCCACATGGTGGAGTTCATGTATATTTTTTTTCTTTTATGGATCCAAACCCTTGACCTTGGTGTTATAACACAGTGCTCTAACCAACTGAGCTAACTGTCTAGCCCCTGTGTGTATATATATTGTCAGTTGGCCTGTACAGGTATAGTTCTTAACAGGTCTGTAGTATTATGTTACATAAATTCAAGTTAGGTGCTGGTGTGGGAACAGTTTATCCATCTTTCGTCGTTATGAATAGCTATGAAGATAACCCAGATCAGACTTTTTTTTTTTCCCAGTTCACATACTTCATAGCTCGACTGGAGTGAAAGGAATTGTAAGGTCATCTGGCCCAACACACGAGCCTGCCACATGATAGTCCAGCCTCCGCTCGCACAACTCCAGTGACAAGGGGCTCATGATCTTCTAGGACAGGCCCTTCCATCTCTGAGTTCTTCTGGTTAAGCTAAATCTCTTTGACAGTGACAGTCCCTCTGCCCCCACGTCTTCCCATTTCCCGGTTATACCTCCTGCTTGTTCCGGCTGTGCCTAAGCTGGCTTGATCTAGAAACCCTTTGCCATCCTGAGCCAGTTGCTCTGTGTCTGCAAGTGGCCAGGCAGTGCAGAGATGGGGGGAGAGGGCTCTTTCTTTGGTCCAGACCTCTTGATTCTCTTTTTTTTTTTGACCAGTAAGGAGATCGCAACCCTTGGCACGGAGTTGTCCACACCACGCTCAGCCAGCGAGCGCACCGGCCATCCCTATATAGGATCCGAACCCACGGCCTCGGCACCGCCAGCACTGCACTCTCCTGAGTGAGCCGTGGGGCCGGCCCATTTTTTTTTTTTTTTTTTTTTTTTTTTCTCTTAACCTGACCCCAGATGCATTCCTTAGGAGGGACAGGGGTGGACTGTGTCATGCCAGTCCCTGTGTGTTGGGCACAGAGGCTGTTGCCTGGCAGTGGCAGCCAGATTGAAGTCCTTGGCCTCAAGGGCCAAAACTCTGCAGTCACTCCTGTCAAGCATCACTTTTCTGTACTCCTCGTTTCCTCCAGAGGGGCTGCCAAGCTCATTGAGTGTTGGAGCTGAAACAATTTAGTCAGGCTGCCTTATTTTACGTGTTGGGAAATTGAAGCCCAGAGGGATTTGGTTACTTCCCAAAAGCATGAGCTGTGTGCCACACACTAGGCCATACCTGGTCAGATGCAAGAAGATGGAGGTCCTCAGGGAGCAGGGCTCCTGGCTCACTAGCGGCTCAGGGTAGCCTGTAAGATGGGCCAGGCAGACTGGCCAGAGGCCTCATGAGGGACCAAGGGCTGGGTCCCTGGCCCTTGTGGCCTAAACATATGCCTTCATTCAGACTTCAGTCTCAATGCCTCTGGGCTGTGCCTTTCCAGCAAATTCTCTCATCCTGTGGTCACTGCCCATGAAGTTTCCACTCACATAACTGATTTTGGCTCCAGGGCTCAGAAAAGCATCTTGATTGGCAGTTCTGGGTATCTGCTTCCTGTGCCACCTGCCCAGGGCCCCAGAAATGCTCCTGCTGGGTGTTTCTGTCTAGCTCAGCTTTCCTCCCCTGGGATGCTCCTTCTGGGCACAAGCATACAAGTCAGGAGCAGCTGCCGTGTAGTCTTTAGGGCTCATGTGGGGCTAGAGCCACAGGTCCCTGCATGGCACCCTCTGCCTCCTGCATCACCTCCTCCCTTGGCAACCCTTGTGGAGCATCATAGGTCTCAGATGGTGGCCAAGTCCAACATTTCCGAAAAGTTGCCTGCGGGGAGGCAGCTATTTTCTAGGCCTGCTGGATGGAAAGAGGGGCCACTTGCTCAGCTGATGAGGGGAGATCAGAGCATGCGTTTTGCCTGCAAACTGAGCTGGTGATAACTAAACCAACAGAGCCCTAGGGAGCAACCAGGGGCTCAGTCTCACTCAAGAAAAGCCTCTGATGTCCCAGGCCAGGCCCCAAGCCCCATTGTGGCCTTGGCCTGCAGCAAGAGAGGAGTGACATGCCTAAGGGAAGCGGCAAAGGAGAAGGGCTGGGCCCATCTTCTCATCTTACTTGCACCACTTCGGAGTTCCTACTCTGAATGTGAGTGTGCTTTCTGGAACAGCTGGGGAGGCTGGAGGGGCAGCAGGAGCTCAGTGAGATGAAGCCTGGGTTGGTCCTGAGGGAGGACTGAGCCTCCTAGGTACTCAATGACCTGCTGCTGTAGGCCCAGCTGTGGGCAGTGAGAAAAGGGTGCTGAGGAGAGGGGAGAAGCTGTCGCCCCAGCACAGTGCTGCGTGAGGCATGAGTCTGGGGCCACTGAACCTGCCCGGCTCAGTGGAAGTGGCTGAATCTTCCCGGCTCTGACTCTGCAGGGGCTTTCACACCAGCCCAGGATTTAGGCAGCTGCCAGCCCCTCACTCACAGGCATGTTGATATGGGCACTCAGCAGGGGCGCGCTCTGGCCTTCTCGAAGCACCAGCACCTACAGAGGAGGTGCCCATGGCAGTAGGGGGACATGCACACTTGACTCCCTGATCCCCTCCCTCCTCTCTGTACCCTGCAAAGGCCAAGTCTGCCTGGTCTGCACTGGCCCTGATGACAGGCCACCAGGGCTCTGTCAAAGGGACCAGGAGGCTAGACGGTCTTTACTGTGTAGATATCCCGCACCTGCACCCAGCAGCCCCCTGAGGGCCTGTCCACACACACCCTTACTGTGCTTCCCAGGATGCCACCTGCCCTCCAAGCAGTACCAATGGGTAACCTACCTTGATAATGTCTGAGATGCCCTTGTTATTCAGACTCTCCACAAAGGTCTCCAGGGGATAGCTGAGCCCTGGCACCAGCAAGGGAACCTAAGTTTGGGGACAAAGCAGTAAGAAAATCAGCCCTCATGTCAGGATAGTGTTTGGCAGATTCCAAAGCACACTCTTGGTGCAGTCTCAGCTGAGAATCAGTACCCCTGCAGGTAGGCAGGGAAGCTCAGCTGGCTCAAGGAGGACACAGGTGCAGTGGTGGTGGTGGGAGTGAATGCTCCAGGACATCTGGGCGTGTCCGTGATGAAACCTAGACCTCTTGACTCCTACCAAGTGCAGGATTCTTTCACATTCCAGAGTCTCTGTTTCTGATTCTCCTAACTTGGGGTAAAACCTAGGCCCTGGGGGAAAGCTAGGCCCTTCAGTCTGTGGGCAATTCTCTTTGGGGCAGAGAGAGGGTCCCATTCCTGTCACGAGTGGCTGAGAAGTAGGGTGGGCTCTGGGACCCCCCAGCCTCAACCAGCTTCTGAGAAGTGTAGGTAGGACCCAGGCTCTGGCCATTTTCCCAGCACCTTCTGTGTGGCTCCCTGAGACCTCTCATGGGCTGGGAGAAAAGCAGTGGAGGCAGGTCCTGGCTGCTTCCTCCAGAGGCCCCTGCTGGGGCCCTAGCCTGGCCTGTGGTTGGAGAGTTGGCCCACTGGCCACCCGCCCTCTCCCTCACCTTGACCTGGCGGAGGTTCTGTGGCATCCAATCAGGTCCCTGCCTCGGCCTTTCTTACTCCATGTCTCAGTAAGGGGTGCCCAGTACCTTGAAGAAGGCCCGGGGCAGGGCATAGAGCGCCTCATTGTACAGGAAGCAGACCAGCAGCCCCAGGATGGGTCGGGCTGTCGAGGTGTTCTGCAGGTGAAGTGTGAGCTTAAAGGTGGGGCCCAGGCCCTGAACCTGTGGACGGAGTGGATGAAGAAAGCCCTTAGACCCAGTGGCCTTGGGCACTGACTACAGTGTAGCCTGGCCCTGCCTGCTGCCTCCTCAACAATATCCTCCTCCAGCTGCTCTGATACTTTGTCAATCTGCCCCTCAAAGTGCACAGAAGTCCCGAAGGCTGGTTCCAGTGTGCACAGTGATCAGCAGAGGCCCAGAGAGGGAAGGGGCTGGACAGAGGTCACTCAGCAAGTCAGAGGCAGAGCTGGCCTGGGACAGCAAGCCCCGACTCCCCCATGTCCTCACCACTGCCCCTGCCCCCATCTTCCCAGGGCCTGGTTCCACCTCCCACTCTTATCCTGTGGTGGCCTGATGGTTCCATTTTTCTCTCTCTTACCCTGAGCTTCTTTGTGGCCTCTTCCTCCTCCATATCTATCTACTGTCTTTAGGAAAAGAGACATTGGAAACCTGGTTGGATCAGATGTCACACCGCAGGGACCACTGAGAGCTGGCTGGAGCCTGCTGACCTGGAGGTCACTTGTGTGTGTGTGTATAGGCTCCTCCTCCTCCCTGACTAGTGTCAGGATGCCTGGGGGTCAGGTAAGGTGGCCCCTTCCTGGCCCAGGCCTCACACCGTGGGCTGCCTGCAGTTACTGAGGAGAACCGCTTTCTTCTGTCAGAGACATGAGGATCCTGACAGGATCCTGGGAGGAAGTGTCCCAAGATGACCACCCTGTGTTCCCCGCTCCAAGTCTGGGGGCTCGTCAGAGGCACAGCATGGAACAGGGGAGCTGGGATGTATCCCACTCTGTGGCCAGTTAAAGGAAGTGGCAGCACAGGGGGGCAAGGGGTGCAAGTGGCCCTCACAAAGGAGGACATGAGACTTGGTCCCTGGGTCTATGGGGAGGGGAGGAGGGAGCCTGGGGGCTTCCCCGCCCACCCCTGCCCTCCGGCCCTGACCCCCACTGCTGGGAGCTCACCACGGCATGCAGCTTGAGTGGCTCCCGGGCTGTGGCAGACACAGGGCTCAGGCTGGACTCGAGGGCCTGCACGTAGGCACGGGCAGCCCGGAGGCGCAGCAGGTAGAGGTCTGTCTGGAAGGCCCGGTGCATGGCTGAGGGGGAGGAACACAATGTCTGATGCTGGGGCAGGGGTGGGGGGTTGTGCGCAAGAGGAAGGTACAGCGAGCAGGGTCAGCACAGACTGAGGATGTGAGGAGAGGGAGGGCCAAGGCCCAACAGCCCAGCCTTCTGGCCACACTGGACGCTGTGGACCACCCTGCTTCCCCCAATCTCCTTCTCCTTCACCAGCTCCTTCTGTTTGCCCTAAAGGCTGCTGTTCCTGAGTCTTGTTCTTGGTCCTCTTATTTTCCTCCATCTTCTTCCCCAGGACAATCTATGTCCTGCCCTGGCTCTGACCACCCCAAAGAGGAACAGCTGCGACCTGCTGAGGGCAGGGACCTCATCCTCCTGAGACCCCTGCACCCAGCCTGAGCTGGGCCTGCAGCCATACTCGATATTGTGCTTTGTGTCCCCAGCAGCTTGGTAGGCACCCGGGCCTGCCTCTGCCTCTAACTGCCTCACGGTCGTCTCCACCTGGATGTCCCATCAGCACCTCAAGTTCAGCACTACGGAAACCTGCCACTGTCCTGCTCAGTCACTGCATCCCTGGCCATCGAGTCACCTAGGCCCACCCCTCACACCTAACCATGTGCCAAGATCAGACGAATCTTCCTCAGAACCACCTCCAGGGCCCACTCTGCCTCCCCCCATCCCCCTCCATCCCAGGCTCAGCCCCGGGTCTGTGTGTCTGGCCTGCTCCTTCTCGTGTGTGTGAGGCGCCTGCACCGTTCAGGAGATTCACATCTATGTTATCTCGCTTATTAATCTTTCCATTTTCCTCTAGTATTTATAGAATTTATATTCAATCTACTCAGAAGTAATTTGTGTGTTTGGTACGAGGTAGAGCTCTAACTTTTTTTTTCTAGAAGCAAGTTGTTCTAATTACATTTTTTTGGACAGTCTTGCCTTTCCCCACTAATTTGAAATGACACCTTTAACATACGCTAACTATCCACATATTTGAGAGTCTTTCTGGACTTCCTAAATGTGCTGCTGATCTCGGTGTCTGTTTCTATACAACAGCTTCTGACTCCTACCGCCTTGTCGTTCATTTTGCTATCTGATAGGCTATTCCCCGAAATTTCTTAGATTTTACTCTTAGAATCAACTGGTCAAGTCCTTAAGACAAACTGCATTGGGATTTTAATTATAACTTTGCTATGTTTCTAGATTAATGTCGGAAAAAATGACAGCTTTCCACTAGGTCTTCCCACTCTGAGACTTGCAAGTCTCTCCATTTAAACAAGCAGGTGGGGTCCGGCCCGTGGCTCACTCGGGAGAGTGCGGTGCTGATAAAAAAGCACGTGGTCTTTTATGTTCTTTTGTTTTTTGTTTTGGGCAGCTGGCAGGTATGGGCATCTGAACCCTTCAACTTGGTGTTGTAACATCACACTCTAACCAACTGAACTAACCAGCCAACCCCTTTTATGTTCTTGAAGATAGTTTTATAATTTTATTAGACTTTGTATATTTTCTTATTAGGCTTATTTCTAGAGATTTCTTTGTTACCATGAATGAAATCTTTTTCCATTTATTATTTTCTAACTGAGTATTATTGGTATATACAAAGCTTATGATTTTTTAATATTTTACGTCTTGTCACCTAACAGAACTCCCTAATTATTTTCCTGATATTTTATCAATTGCTTATCTTAGATTTTCTAGGCTATAACAGCTTGCTAATTATTCTTCTCTGTCCTCTAATTTATCCTTCAAACTGAAGCTAATATCCCTTTTAAAAGAGAGCTGGTTGAGTTACTGTATTTTTCTGCTCACCATGTCTGCCAGCTCCCCACTACCTATATAACATGTCCAACTTCTTAGCTTTGCACACCAGGCTGACCTACCTTCCGAGCTTCCCCTCTGACCACGTGGCCTTCCTGCACTGCACCTGCAGCTACACTGGCAGATGCTTACTTGAATCCAGGTTGGGGCCCTGTGCATCTACCCCAGCTTCTGCCTAAAGTGCCCTTCCCTACCTGGCACTGTCTGGTGGACTTGTAATCATCTTTTTATGTTAAGCCCACTGTCACCTCCCTCTGAAGCCTTTCCCAAGGTTCCCAGGCAAAATCCCTTGCTCCCTCTTGTGTGCTCCAATAGCTCTGTGCAGAAATCCCTTCTACACTGTCACTCAACATGAAGTTGGCCAGGTAGACTGAGCTCCTCAGGTAGGGACTAGCCTAATTCAAATCACCAGCACAAGGCCTGGCATAATCATAGATACTGAACGAATGAATGAATGAAAGAGTGGGAAAAAGTAAACAAAACACTTGGTCAGATTCTGCTTTTCTCATGAGAACACCTGCATCTGGAAGTGACTGCTTCCTCCTCTGAATTCTAAGGATTCTTACCCTCACCCCACCACCTTCCACCTTCAGGTAAGTTATCTGTAGGCAGGGTGTGCCTCCTAGGCTGTCCCTGGACTTCCAGAGGCACAAGGCTACCTAGTTGGCCAAGGTCTCCCATTGCTCAGGGCACCCATGCAGCAATCCCCACCCCCAGTTCTCGCTGCTTGGGAGGAATGGAGGAGGAAGAGGAAGAGCCCGATCTGCGTCTCACCAGTGCCAGCCTCCCGCTCTCGCAGTGTCTGATCCACATAAAGCCGAGTCTTTCGGGGCACATTTAGTTTCATGGCCTGGGCTGGTGGGGGACCCACCTCACCTCCCCCCTCCACAAACACTGCTGTACGCTTCAGGATCTTGATAATTAGGCCACCACCTAGAGAAGTGGACAGACGGAAATGTATTTGTCCTCCCCAATTCTATCCCACATACCCATTCTTTCTTCCCCAACAATCTGCCTCATATAGAGCTATTCCTGTCATCCTGACAAGACTCAGTTTCTGGAAGGAATGAAGTGTGTCTTTACTATGTTTGTTTTTTGTTTTTTGGTTTTTTGACAGCTGAGGATAAGGGGATCTGAAACCTTGACCTTGGTGTTATTAACACCATGTTCTAACCAACTGACCTAACTGGCCAGCCTCAACTTTTCTTAATAGTCTCCTATTATTAATTGATTCATTAACTTAGCAGTCATTTGAGTACTGTGATGTTCCTGGCATTGTGCAGGCACTGGGAACACTGGGGTAAACTGGACAGACACAACCCAGCCCAGGGCCTGGCCCTTGGGTAGCAATATGAAACTGCTGATGGGCTGTTCCCTGTGGAGGCCCAACCCCAGACAGGACGTGTGTCTGTAGGCCTTGCTTTCCAAACCTAGGTCCACCCATGCTTCACATCCACTCCCCCTCTTTCACCAGAACCTGGCCTGTCCCCTTCTCTCTCACCTCCAAACCCCTGCCAGGTCCGACTCCCCTTACCTCGAGTAGTCATGATGAGGGTGTTGTCTTCTCGCCCGTAGCGGCCAAAGCAAAGGCTGGTCACTGCATCCTACATGGAGACATCAGAGTTTAGCTGGGGAACCATCTCGAGAGGAAAGCAGGATGGGGATAGAGTAGGAGATACCCCAGATGTAAGCTACAGTAGGTGAGATGTGAGGAGAGGCCTGGGGCAATGCTCTCTCTGAAGTATTTCGTGTTTTCTCAGCTCCCCTCCAAGCTCACTGCCATGGCCAGTGTTTCGGCAAAACATCACTGGCCCTCACTTTTGGGGACAGCCTCCTAACAGGTCTCCCAGCCTAGTGTCTCTAGTCCTTCTCCCCAACTCGTCCTTCACAGAGTTGCCTTTGCTGCCTTTCAAAAACACAAATATTGTCTGTTCTCTGCTAAAAAAAAACCCTCCGCTTTCGTCCTCCTTGTCAGGACATTTAAGGCCTTCCACCTCTGACTGCAGCACCTCTTCTGTCAGTGCTCCCCTCTTTACACTTTATGGCCAAAATCAGTTGCTTTCAAATTTTATATTGTGCCATGGGACAATTTTAACACACACGCGCATTTCACAGGAGATATACCCTGAATTTTCTATTCTATTTTTTGTAATGTGCTGGTTGTGATCCACTAAATTGATTTAATGACCCACAACTTAGAAGTTGAAACACTCTGGTCCAAACTTATCAGTCTACCTGGATTCCTTAGTCAAGAACCTTCATGCCTCTCAGCCTTTGTTCATGCTGTTCCCTGGCTGGATGTTCCTCCTCCATTTGTCTACTTGGCAAACTGTTTGGAGGCCCAGTTGAATTGTCACTTGTTCTGTGAAGTGCCCTGTGAGTTCCATCCCCATTTATCTCCCACCCAGCCCCCCCACCACTCGGCCTCCTCTCCACTTTTTCAGCACTTGTTCAGCTACAGTTTACCTTGTGTTTTACTTTGCTGTGTCTCTGTAAGCTTCCTGAACACAGGACTTAGTCATTTCACTGCCCCCTCTCCACCAGGTGCTTAACTAACCAGTGTTTTGAAATGCATCAATGTGGGCTTGGGAGAGGCAGCTAAGAAGCCTCAGAGGTGGAACAAGGGCAAGGAGGATTGAGTTACAGATGCTGGGAGATGGGGCTCACCGGGGTGCGGATGACATTGAGCAGGGCCTTGTCGTGGTAAATGCGGACCTCTCCGTTGGCCAGCCCGGCCATGACAGCCTGCAGGCCCCGGGAGTGCTGCTCCAGGAGGTTCATGGTCAGGATGGTTGCTGGCATCTGCACTGTCCACAGCCTCTTACCCTGGCAGGGAACAGCCAGTGTCTGCAGGGGCGCATGACTTAGAGTGGAAAGAAGGGGTTGCTGGAGCTGCTGGGAAGGGGAAGCCAGAAGGGCTCTCCTGCCAAGGGGCACTGGGGAGATAGGTGCAGAGGAGCTGGTGCTTGCTGGAGCCATACCTTGTGAGTGAAGCCGTGCAGGCTGTCCTGGGTGCTGCCCACCACCAGGACCTTCTGTACCCGGACAAGCCCCACGGGCTGGACACCCAGCTCGATGCTGTACTTGGGGCGTTTAGAGTCTCTGTGGAATAAAGACACACTCGTCCAGCCCCAGAGAAACCCTCTCTGCACTTCCCTGCTTGTCCCTCCTCTTTCTAAGCCCCACAGACTAACCTGGGAGGAACCCTGGCCACAAAGCACATGACCCTGGGATTATTTCCACTCTACCACTTAGTAGATGTGTGACCTTAGAGGACAGTAAGTGTGTTTTTCTACCCTGTTTCCATCCTGCCTTTACTATGGTGATTTGTATGATAACCTGGCATTTAACAGTTTTCAGTGAGCTTAACATATACTAGACTAGCCAGTGCTAGGGGACTTACGCAGTTTCCTAATTTATCAGAAAAAGATGAAGAGTTTGCCCTGTGTAAACCTGCTGTTTGCAGTTGCCTGGCCTCTCGATCTTAGTTTCCCTTACCCAGAAAAAGTGGTCAACTTCTGCCTACCAATCACAGGCTATGGCCCACTTTTCTCCATCACTAAGTCCAGGCCACCAGCATAACCCCTCTGATGACTGTGAGACCCTTCCACTGGACTCTGAGCCTCCCTCCAATCTATCCTCCAACCAGCAGAGTAATCTTTTAAAAATATAAATTACAAAAAAAGTATATATGTATATATTGTGTGCGTATACACTATATTAAAACTGATTAAAACTGTACTTCGGATAAAATCCAAAATCTTTCCCATACCTTCCCAGGCTTCGCATGAGCCAGCCCTGGTCTCCATTCCATCTTTCTACCCTCCTCCTTCCCCACCAAGCTCAAGTAGCACAAGCCAAAGTCTCTCCTGCCTCAAATCCGCCCACAGCCTCTTCCCTCACTTTCTGAACAACTGGCTTCTTAACCATCGAGCCACCTTCACAGACAGGCAGTCCTGATCACCTTTATACCATCACCTTTTCCCACTGAACCTATATTTTTCCTCCATAGCAGCCATCCAATTTACAATAATATCAGGGTACTTCAAAAAGTTCATGGAAAGACTCGTATTATCTTTTAATTCTATTTTTCCACGACCTTTTTTAAGTCCTGTATACTGTTGTTTATTTATTTATTTTTTTAAAAGATGACCAGTAAGGGGATCTTAACCCTTGACTTGGTGTCATCAGCACCACGCTCACCCAGTGAGCGAACCGGCCATCCCTATATGGGATCCGAACCCGAGGCCTTGGTGTTATCAGCACCGCACTCTCCCGAGTGAGCCACGGGCCGGCCTCTGTATACTGGTTTGTTGACTTTAATACCTGTCTTCTCCATGAGGACAGGGGCCTTATTTATTTTGTTCATCAATATATCCCCAATACCTTGGACAGAGCTTAATGAATAGTAGGTGCTCAATAAATATTTCTTGAATTAAAAAAAAAAAAAATATCATATGGAATATCAAATTACTGCATAAGGAAGTGTCTCACACACTGTAAAGTGGCATAACAAATATGGGAGAATAATTTTATTTCCTCTAATTTCTGACTGCATTGCTCACTTACAATAGCCACCCAGCCTGGTCTCTCCCTTTGCCAGCCCCCACCTCACAAGCCTCCAGGTATTTCCCCTATGCTCATGGGCTCAGCTTCCTTTACAAAGTTCTAGGCTCTTTCCATTCCCAAATGCCAGCCCCAAAGGCCTGGTTATTTTGCGAGCCCCTGGAACCACCAGCTTTCTGAGATGTTCCTGCTGGCCCCAGAGACGATGGATGTGGCTACCTTCTCAGGATATAGATGTTCCCATTGCGGCAGGCAGCAGTAAGCTGGAACTCAACCTCGAACTGGCCGGAAACTTCCAGGAAGACAGGGATGCTGGGAAGGCTCATCTGCAAAGAAGAGGCTCAAACATCCCATTTTCTCTGGAGCCCCAGTTTCCCCCGGCCCTGACGTAACTCTGACTTAGTTCTTGTCTAAAGTCCCAATCTCCTCACTCGCACCTGTTGGTCACACTTTAAACCCATGCAATTTTTCTGCAGGGGAACTTGGCAACATGTAGCAAAAGCTTTTTAGTCTATACCCTTTCACTGAACTATGCCACTTCTAGGACTGCATCCTAAGGAAATACTTAAACAAGCAGGCAAAGACGTTACGGCAAAGAAGTCTATTGAAGTGGTGTTAATAATAGTGAAAAGCTGAAAACAACATAAACATGCAATAGGTGACATGGTAAACAAATTATAGTACATCTATATAATGGACATCGTGCGGCCTTTAAAAAGGCTGATGTGGTTTTGTAGATATGGAAGGACGCTGATGACATACTGCTACCCAAAAAGAACAGGCTACATGACACTGTACCATGAATCTGTTTTTATGTATTTATATAAAGTTATATATCTATGTCTAGAGATGAAAATGTCTAGAAGGACATATGCCAAAACTTTAATAGTAGGTATCTGTGGGTGATGGGATATTTTTTTTTTCTCTTTTTATTTATTTTATTTTTTGTTTTTGGGGGGGATTTTTAGATATATGTCCTTTTCTTTACGCTTATCTACAGCTTCTAATTTTTCTACAATGAACGTATATAACCAAGAACTAACGGAGGAGCACGGGAAGGGAATGCAGCCTGGGCCTCAGATGTGCCCAGGGCCAGACCTGACACTGACCTTGGCCAAAACAGTGAAGGCCTCAGGGTCGAGCACCAGGAGCTCCTTGTTCTCAGTGCCCAGCACCAGGCAGGACACAGCATCCTCGTCAGCCAGGTTCTTTTTCATGGTGGTCATTGTGGTGATGACTGTCTGCAGAAGGACTCCAGGGGTCACCCAGGGAAACCTCCACACCATCCCCCCAGATGCCCCCAGGATACCACAGGAGGGAAGAAAGAGGGCAAAGGAGGAGAGAGAGGAAGTATCAGAGACGTGACAGAAGATTTATGTACAAAGGTGTTTATTGCAACAAACCTAACTTCCTAGCAAAAGAAAATTGTCTAAGTCAGTTACGAGCTATCCATATAATGAAAACCCATGTAGTCATTTAAAAAAAAATCATATTTTAAAAGAAGACTCAACAACCTGGGGAATGCTTCTAATGTAAGAGAAAAAATAAGCAAAAAGTTATGTCAGCATAATCCCAGTTTAAAAAACACATGAATATAAAAACAAAGCTTGGTTAGAGCATGGTGCAGCATGGTACTACCACCAACGTCACAGGTTTGGATCCCCTTACCAGCCAGCTGTTTAAAAAACAAACAAACAAAAAAAGCCATGGTAAACCCTTAAACACAAACACTGATTTATGGACAATGACGTCAAGAGAGATGTTTAATTGCTTCATGGTACTTTTCTATAATTTCTACAGTGGGCACATGTTCCTTTTGTAATTATAATAGGAAAGAAAACAAGAGAGAAGGGACGATCCCTTTTTAAGTAATCTCCCTTATGGAAATAGTGCACCAAAATGTTTTTCTTTGATTAAAGCTGCTTATTGTGTGATTATCATTAAGGTTATAAAAGAGGAATCACTACTCCCAGTGCCTACTGGCAGAAGGGTTATAGAAATGTGAACAAATGTTAGTGGCTCCCAATATTGTAACCATGACACTACTTAGGAAGACTGCCCCTCTGCAAACTGCATCTTTCAAGCAATAATTAATTCACTTTCCAGTTTTAAAAGTACTCAAAGATGTTGACAACTGTGGATCCCAGCTGCTAATCAGCAGGAGAGAGCAATGCTTCTCACAGAATTGGTCCAATGCAAGCCAAAAGCCGAGCCATGCGTTGTTCAGCTAAGGCCACCGCAGGAGTGGATGGTTCCCATGAGGCTTTCTAAACCACAGGACAGCTCTGGGAGTCCGTTCCCTGACTAAGGGTTGGCGCCCCAGGGTCAGGAACCACCAGAGTTCATCAATGCATAGGTTCATCAAAAAAGCCATTAAAATTCTAAGAAAAATATGAAGTGAATAAAAGGGAAACATTTTTTGTCCAATGACCTGGATGTGAATGGTTATGTAAGCAAACTATAAATGAGATATGAATAATCATAAACTAAACAAGGGGCCACTAAAAATGGAGTTCTTAAAGACTATTTAATGCTCAAAATATAATGTTACATATTCAAGGTAAGCAGGATGTAAAAGTGTATTTAGGAAGGAAATGTACCCAAGTGGTAAGAGCGGGTATCTCTGGGTGGTGAAATTATAGTCATTTGTATTCCTCCTTTATACTTCTCTTTATTTTCCAAAATTTCTGCAATAAAAATGTATTATCTTTACCCAGGAAAATAAAAGTTATAGGCAAGTTATGTAACGTTATCTATCTATATATTAAAAGCTGTCACTATTAACTAGAAATGTGGAAGGCACGCAGCTTTGTGACTGTATACATGTGGCACGGCTGGAAGGGAAATGGCAGAGTGAAACTGGTCGGGTTTGGTTATTGAGTTCACCACTGATGTTAAGTGGTCTTTTTAAGAAAATGTAAATATTTTTTACATGCAAATAAAAAAAGAAGGGGACGTTACCTGCCGCTTGATGGGCTTGGACTTGTGCTGGTTTACAAACGCCTCCATTTCACTCAGCTCCAACTGCAGAAACCTGGACACACACAGAACTGGCATCTGCAGGCCCAGCCTGGCTGCCCTCCACAGCCCAGTCTGCAGCCACTCCCTCCCCGCTGGGGCTTCTGGAGCTCTGGCCCTCCACAAGGCCCTTACCTGAGTGACTGTACGGACAAAGGCACCTCTGCCTTCTCCCTGCAAGGAGAGGGGCCAACATGGCAGGTTTGGTTGAAGAACGGTTCCTGGGGGTCAGATCAAGAGCTCTGGGATGAAGGAATTGGGGAGGGGTGTCAAGGGGGAGGTGGGCTCTCACCGGATGCCCTCCAGCATCTCCTTCAGGGTTAAGGGGTCGATCCGGTCCTGTGACAACATGGGAAGAAGGCAGAGCCTGTGACATCCAGAGCCAGGCAGGGAACTTGGGGAGGGGGTACCTCTTCCTCTCTGCTTCCCTTCCAACCTGGCTCTGCATGGAGCCCCAAGCTCAAGCCCTTTATCTGAATCCAGTCTCAGAGTCATGCACATCATCCTCTAACGCCTCCCCAAAGCCCCCCTCTCTCGCTGCTTCCAGTCCTTCCTCTCTAGTAGGCCCCTACCTTCTCTGGTTTCACTCCCCCAAAGGTGGGCAGGGGTGTGGCTAGTGCAGACAGATTCTCTGGGTTCTGCTCTCCAAAGGGCCTGAGTGCCTCCCTGGGAGCCACTGCTCAAGGGCCAAGCACAGTACCTTGCCCAGAAGTGCCACCACTGCTGCTGTCAGAGATGGGCTATGGCCGACCTCCTGCCCCTGGCCCACCTGGGAGCCCACCCTTCTCCTTGGGAACCCAGCCCTCCTCACCCAGTGGCTACCATCTTTGCCTTCTGGTTCCCAACCGCCATGTCATTTACCTCCTTGGCCTGGTTCCAAAGGTCTTGTTCCAGAGGATTTGGAGGCAGTGGGGGCAAGCTGAATTTGAAGTAAGGTCTAAGATTCTTATACACGTAGACACAAGGGCCTGAAGCGAGTGCCAGAGCTGGAGTCCGGGGCTCATGCTGCTCCATGAGGAAGGTGGCAGCAGCGGCTGGCAGGGCAGGTAGAGGGCTTTCAGTCAGCACTGTTGGTCCTTTGAGCACCTTCAGGTGGGGCTGCCGTCCACCTGGGCCAAGGTCTCCCACCACCAGCTGTAGGGAGAGGATTGCTCATTCCAGACTCAGGGTCTAAAGACCTCTCCACTGACCCTCTTCTTGGGCTCAGCCTTTTGCAGGTGCACATTTTTTTTTTGGCTGGCCAGTAAGGGGATCCCAACCTTGGTGTTATCAGCACCACACTCTAACAAACTGAGCTAACCGGCCAGCCCAGCTGATGCACATTTATCCCCATACCAACAAAGCCTTTGCCATCAGGCTTACAAGCTGTGTGACCTTGGCAAAGTTGAGTAATTTTTCTGAGCCCAGTTTTCTTACTTGAAAAATGGGAATACCTACCTGTAGGGAAAATATAGGAAAATGGTCAAAGCCCCTCAGATGTTCAGAATCTTGCCAAGCATTTGATGTAAAGACGCATGTACGCCCAGGTGTTCCTTGGCTATTGTCTGATGTAATTGCATGTGTGCGTCCAAGGTGTCCTGGGTTATTGACTTAAGTATAAAGAGGGAGTGGCTCTGATCCACAGGGCCCCCTGCCCCGGGGATGCCCGGGGAGGGTGGGTTATGGGGAGGCCGCTACTGCTGCTGGAGGCTATTGCTGCCAGTGCTCCCAGGATGCCCCGAGAGGTTGCTGCTGCTGTTACTACTGAGGACTGAGGACTGAGCTCATATCATCTGCCAATGGCTCCTGGGATCTTTCCCAATTACCTAGCATAGGCCTGCACGTGAAGGGCTTATGGGCCAGTCTGTACAACGGGCTTGAGGGGGCTGTTGGGAAAATATAGGAAAAATGGTCAGGGCCCCTCAGATGTTCAGAATCTTGCCGAGCATTTGATGTACACAGGCATATGCACTCAGGTGTTCCTTGGTTATCATCTAGTGTAACTGCGCATGTGCACCCAGGTGTCCTGGGTTATGGACTTAAGTATAAGGATGAGTGGCTCTGATCCATGGCGCCTCCCAGCCCTGGGATGCTTGTACTGCTGCTAGTGCCCCCGAGACCCTCTGCAAGGCCACTGCCGGACCTGTAAGCTGCTGCAGCTGAGGCCTGAGCTCATCTTGTCATCTGCCAACAGCTCCTGGAATCTTTCCCAGTTACCTAGCATGGACCTGCGTGTGAGGGTTCTGGTGACCCAGTCTGTACAGGGGGTTTGGAAGGTCTGAGCCCTAGCTCTGACAATATAAATGGAAACTTAGTATAACTAAAATAATGAAACATTTCGGCATTAGTTATGATTTGCCTTACTTTACAGGGTCTGTGAGCCCTAGCCCTGACAATACAAATGGAAACTTGGTATAACTAAAATGATGAAACGTCTTGGCTTTAGTTATGAATGGCTTTAACAATACTATGGCCCTAACCAGACAATTGGTGTGGTCGTGTAGCTTTACACTACCTCATGACACTTGTAGTGAAAATCAGATGAGATAATGAATTACAGGATCTGGTGAGTGCTAGAGAGGAGCAGATAGTAGCTGATGTTTTTATTATTCACTCAGTAAACATCCCTTCAGGGCCTGCACCATGCCAGGCACTGTTCTAGACACTGGGACAATGGCTAAGGTCAGCCGGGGGTAGGTTTTGGGGACACTCATCTGGGCTTCTGAGGCCTAGCTTCCAAATGCAGAGCAGGATGTGCTCTGTAGACCCAGAGAAGAGAACCAAGCTTCTGATCTCTCGGTTTCCCACCCTCCAGTCCATCCTCCAAGCTGCTGCAGCTGCCATGCAAGCCCATTCTCCTGTGAGGCTTGCAAGGTCCCTCTGATCTGGTTCCCCACTTGCTTCCTATCACCTTCCCGTGGCCGTGCACCGGTCAGAATGGGGATGCCACAGAGCGTCTGGATACTGAGCATGTACTGTGTGGCAGGGACCACACCAGGAACTACACACAGCCTTTCATTTAACCCTCTCAACACCAAGGTCATGAATTCAGATCCCTTTATCCGCCAGCTGCCAAAACAAAATAAAAAACACAAAAGTAACCCTCTCAACAACTTTATGATGTAAGGACTATATTAGCCCCATTTCCCAAATGAGGAAGCTGTGTCTTAGAGATGTTAAGTAAAAATTACACAACTGTTAAATAGCAGAACTGGGACTGGAATGTAGGTCTATCTGAATCCAAAGCCAGTAGTCTTGACTATTATTTTATATTAGCCTCAACTTTATTATTTTTTTTTTGGCAGCTGGCCGTTACAGCAATCTGAACTGGCCTCAACTTTCAAACTCCACATTTATTCTTTCCAAATATGCTATGAACTTCTAAGCCTCTGTGCCTCTGCTTGTGCTGTTTCCTCTACCTGGAATGCCTTCCCCATCTTCTCTCCCTTGCCTTCTTGATACACTTCACTCACCCTGCAATGCCCAGTTCACATGTTACTGCATCCTGGTGCCTCCAGACAGAATTCATTGTTCTCTCACTGAGGCTCCCATAATGCTTTACATACTCATATTCCATTTTAGCATCCACTCACTTATCCCACAATATTTATCAAGTACCTACTTTGGGCCAGGCACTGGGCTAGATGCTGGGAGTCGTTGAAGAAACTAGTTAGACACGCTATTACATGAAGACATTTAACATTTCCCATTAGTAGTTGTGTCTGTGGTTTCTCTACCCCTCACTGCTGTACTCATAAACCCAGCAGCAAACATAAACTAGGTGTTCAATCGATCCCATGGATGAATTAACAACGGTATCTGTATCTCCTCCCAACTATGTGCTGATTCACTGCTGAATTTGTATCCACAATGCCTGACACACTATTGGGTGACTCATATATGCTTCTCACTATAGCTGCTGAATTACTGAATGCATTATGGATAGGAATTTGGGAGCAAAAACCACTGAGTCCTACTGCAATTTCCATGTGGGGTATGATTTCAGGAGTATTTTCTAGCCACCCACATGATATGTCCATTGTGGGATCACTGCCCATGGGGAGAGCTGAGCTACGGTGGAAAAAGCACATGACTTGGAATCAAACAGACCCAGGTCTGCCGCCTCACAGATTCAGTAAACTTAGCCTCTCTGACACTATAGTCCCATTAGCAAAATGGGAATAAATAATATCTATGTATATGAAAGTGCCTTGTGGTGGTTCTAGTCCAGAAATAGATACTGAACACGTGTTAATTACCTTTCTTTTAGCCCAACATATTTCTCAACCTTTTAAAAACTTATGCCTTTTATTTATTTACTTATATTTTTATTTATTTATCTTTATATTTAAAATTAAATTAAAGAGCTGGATGGCTAGCTCAGTTGGTTAGAGCATGGTTCTAATAAGACCAGTGTCAAAGGTTTGACACCCGTAGGGGCTAGCCACCAACAAAAAAAGAAAAGAAAAAAATTAAATCTTAATTTTAATCTTTTTCTTATGGAAAAAATTTCAGTCATATATAAAAGTAGAGAGACTCATATACTGAACCCTCATATACCCACTATTCAGCTTCAACAATTATCAGCTCATGGGCAATCTTAAACTCTATGCCCTTTTGATAAACATAAAACTCTCACTTTCCTCCCTTTTACTTTCCCTCCAGATTCCAACGCCTTCATCCAACCCTTCCAGCAAAGAATTATGCCAAGTTAACCAAGTTAAGAGCCTTTGTCTTAGTAGAATCCCCAGCAGTATTTTGTTCTCCTTTACCTTCTGCAGTCTGTATAATGAAATCAATAGGTTCTCTTCACTTTCCACATAAAAATAAAACCGAGGGGCCAGCCCGTGGCTCACTCGGGAGAGTGTGGTGCTGATAACACCAAGGCCATGGGTTCGGATCCCATATAGGGATGGCCCGTTCGCTCACTTCGTAGAGTGTGGTGCTGATAACAAGTCAAGGGTTAGGATCCCCTTACCGGTCATCTTTTAAAGAAAAATAAATAAAACTAAACACTAAACGTCCTTGTTCAGAGTACACATGAATTCCAGATTATGCTGAGCCATAGGAAAAATGTCCCTTCTGTGTTCTCTCCTCTGCCCCCAACTCTCTGTCTGCTGGGGTGATATGCTTACCTTGTACTCCCCGTCCCCATGCAAATCCGCCAGCGCTGGAAAACACAAAAGGGCCACAAACCAGGGTCTCAGAATCCCAAAGGCTACGGGACCATTATCTGACTCCCCTATAACCCCAGAACCCAGGGTTCTTGGTTCCAGAGACTCACCCAGGCAGGCTGAAAAGGTGTGGATGTTGGCCATGGGGTCGTAGTGTGCATCCAGCCATTTCGAATTGGCCTCATCGCTGGGAGGTGGGGGAAGAGTTGAGGATTGAGTTACACGGGAGGGAAAGGAAACTTTGAGGGAGCTGGTGTCTGAAAGTGAGGTGTGTACGGGGCTCTGAACTGGGGCTACAGAACGTCTGGGTCCAAGTCCAGGCTCCGCCACTGGTGCACAGAGTGACCTCGAGTCAGACACACACACGCGCTCTTTGGGCCTCGGTTTTCCTATCTGACCTCTGAGAGCCCTTCAAGGCCTGCCGGCGCTGCCCGGGAACTGCAGGAGCCCAGAGCCCGGGGACCAGGACACCCTCGTTACACAGTTGGGAAAGGAGGCCTTGAAGACCCCTGCCTTCACCTCTCAGCTCGTCGGCCGTCGGAATCCGATGAAGACGCCGCAGCCATCTTCGCAGGCGTCGTCCAGGCAACGGCCCCCGCCCCCGCTGCCGCGCAACGCCCAATCACGCCCGGGTGCGGGGAAGCGCGCGTTCAAAGGTTCCGGGCGCGAAGTTTTCCGGGCCAAGCCCAGAAGACCCCATGCAGGATGCGCAGGCCACCTTGCTGGGTTCAGCCGGCCGTGGCGCACCCCCTCATCCCAGCTCATGTGATTTGATTTATCTTCGCTCCTTCCCAGTCGGAGCCACCTTTCCAGGTTTCTGGGCCCTACAAATCACTGGGTGAGCAACAGGGCCCTCCGGGTTCGTGGCCTGGGGAGGAGCCCGTTCTAGCGTTTCTGGGCAGCAAAACGAAAGCCCTCCTGTCTTCGTCTTCATGGTTAACCCTGCTGAAAGGGGCCATGTCCTTTTTTGCTGCCTTACTGTAGAGGTCCAGGCTCAGAGAAACAAAACAGGAAGATTAAGGGGCAACGCAGAGGATTCTGAGTGAAGTTGAGGGTTTCCAGTTTTAGGTTCCCGGAATACTTCAAAATGCGAGAAAAGCCACGAAGGAGAGCTGCAGATTGTGCTATGTTAAAGTCTCTGACTCTGTATTCTCATTTAGAGATGATGTCAAAATCTTGTTGTGAATGGGAGGCTGAAAATGACCCTCCTGTCCCCTCCCCAGTCCTGCCAGGAACCAGTAGGACGAATCACACACATGCAAAGATAGTGGTTTTTTCTAATGTTTATTTTCCTGGTTGTAAAAGTAGCACATGAAGAGCATTGGGTTTGGTGAGAACGTTTTGAGCCCTGACTCTGTCACATACCACCTGTAGGATAACATACCACTAGTCACTTCTCAGAAATGCCACTTCCTCATCTGGGAAACAGGATAAGGGGTCCTACCTTGCTCACTCTATAGATGGCAGTACAGAGCAAATGAGATAACAGAGGGGAAGCACTTGGTAAATTGGAAAGTGCTGACAAATATAAGGGGTTAGTGTCACCACCCTCAGCTGAGGTAGCACCAAAGTCTGAGCTCCTGCCCCTCCCCTAGCCCCTAAATATACACACAAATGGAGGGTGACTTGTAGTTTTGGTTTGATGGAGTGGGGGGAGAGGCCACACAAATTTTCCTCAGGCCTGGCCAGCTGGGACCTCATTGGGGCCCTTCCAGAATCGGGCATCAGCTGTGGCCAGCTGGGTGAGGATCTCCTCCAACTCCGGCCCATCCTCTGGGAAGCGCTCGGAAAAGGATTGGATGAGGCCGGCAGCAGAGGCTTCATACTCAAGAAGCTGCACTTCTGAGCCTGGGGAGAAGACGGAGAGAAAACAGCAGCTGAAAAATGGGGATATTAACCATTCCTCATGGGTTGTTGGGAGTTGATCCATGGAAAGTTTTTACCCAGTGCCTGGCACATGAAAGTCCTCAAAAGTTAGCTATCATCGTCATCATCACCACTGTTTTTTTAAAATCCCACCTGTTCTTCAGGTCTAGTTTAACCAGCACTTCCTTCCGAGAATCTTCCAGGATCCTCTGGAAGATAGATGCGATCTTCCCTCCTCTTAAGAGTTCAGAGCACTGTTTATATCTTTTGAGCACTCACTAATGCTTCTCTTGTATGATTATCTATCTCCATGTCTTATCATTCCCAATGGGCTGTGAACTACTTGAGGGCAAGGCCTGGGTCCCCTTCATCTCTGGATCCCCAGTGACTCCTCAATGGCTCACACAGGGCTGGACATGTCAAAGCAATGGTGATATTGTCCACGTGGCCAGCATGACTTGTTAATTCACGCATTTGACAGACACTGAGCAGCTCCCGTGGGCCAGGCCCTTGCTGGATGCTGGGATGTGCTGTTCCTACTATCATGGAGACAGGACTCACAAGAAAATGACCCAGCATGATGGGCACATGAGGAAAATGAAGCTGGTGAGAGAACAGAGAAGGACTGAAGGGGTTAATTTAGGTGGAGGGGTCAGGGACAGCCTCTTTGAGAAGGTGTCATTTAACAGGGACCTGGATGATGAGAACTGAGAACAACTATAGCGGCAAAGAGCTGGGGGGAAATGGTGCCAAGCAGAGGGAACAGCCTGTCCAAAGGCTCAAGAGCTCAGGGGGCTGCAGAAATGAAGGGGACCGGGTGCCTGGAGTGCAATGAGTCAGGAAGAGGGGTCACTGAGGCTGGGGCCAAATCTCAGGGAACCTCTGGAGGGCATGGGAAAGAGTTTGAAATTCACCTCTTAATAAATTTTTTTTTTTTACCAATAATAGGTAATGACTTTTTACAATTTTTTTTTTGTGGCTGGCCGGTACAGGGATGGAAACTTGGACCGTGGTATTTATAGCACCACATTCTAACCAACTGAGCTAACTGGCCAGCCTGATATTGACTATTTATTTATTTTTTTAGCGGCTAGCCAGTACAGGGATCCAAACCCTTGACCTTGGTGTTACAACATGGCACTCTCAGCAAGTGAGCTAGCCAGCCAGCCCATTATTCCATTTAACTCTCACAGCTGCCCGTGACGTATGGAGGTGAGCAATACATGCTCTTAATCTGACTCTTGGCTCCTCCAGTAAAAAGGTAGAAGCCTTGTGCAAATTACTCCCTGTGCCTCAGTTTCCTTATCTGTAAAATGGGGATAACGAAACACCTACCTCATTGGGTTACTGTGAGGATTAAAAGGTTAATCCACAGAAAGCACTTAGAACTTGAAGGAAGTACTTCAGCTTCACTATAATATCAGCACACAATCAACACTGGCTTTATGAATGAAGACACCAAAGCACAGAAAAATTAGGTGACTACACCAATGTCACAGGGTGGATCTGAAGCTGGTGCTCTAACCACTCCACGGCACCACCTCATCTTAGGTGCCTCAAGTGACAGGTGTCAGGAAAGATGAGTCAAGGGGTGACAGGGAAGTGAACACAGGCACTGGAACCCCAAGGGCTTTTAATACAAAAGGTACAAGCTCCATGCAGACAGGGTCAGGGCTTTTGGAAGTGCAATTGTCACCCAAGAAGGGAGAGGGACAATGGAGCTATTGATCTTCCTCATAGACGTAGCTGAGTCACACTGTCCCTGGGTTCCACTCAGTTTGCAGGATCCCACCTCCCTGCCTGAGCAGACCTAGAGCCTGGGCACCCAACAGGTCTAATTCTCTGGTACCCTGCCTGGCCTCCCCATAAGCCTAGTGTCTGTCTGCTCCGCTAGCCCCTGCTTTGCCTGCCTTCCTCAAACCCGCGGCTTACGACCTGCACGATGCTCTGCGTGTGTGTGGGTGGGTGGGTGGGTGGGTGGTGGTGGTGATGGTAGAAGCCAAAGTTTTGGCCTGAGGTTTGGCATGGGAAGGACTGTGGCAGGGAGGGACCCAGGTAGCCTTCCCTGAGTCCATAATGTGTCCTTTGTGCTCCCATTGGCCCTGCATGACCCCCCATCAGAGGGGGCTTAAGAGTCCATTACCTTCGAGGCGAGTGTTGGGCTGAACGATGAGCTTCCGAGATTCCTTGCGCAGCAGCACCGTGTCCCTGAGGGTGAGGAAGCACTCGGGGGGCGCATCAGTGACTGCTGCGTACCCCTCGTACAGGGCCCGCCCTCCGGCCACATCCCCTGTGGACTTCAGCACCTGTGGGAAGGAAGAAGCATCTGGGGTGCAGATGCTCACCCTGCATCCTCAGGGCCCTGTCAGGGGCCACAGCCGATTGTTCCCAGCCCTGGATGGTCTGTGCTATGCTTTGAATGTGTCCCCTCCAAAATTCAGGTGTTGACACTTAATGGCTAATGCAATGATATTAAGAGATAGGGCCTTTAAGAAGTGATTATGCCATGAGGGCGCTCTCTTATGAATGAGATTGAGGCCCTTACGAATGAGGCTTTCTGCAGTGTTTGGCTCTCTTGCCATTCTGTCTTCTGCATGTGAGGACACAGGGTTCTTCCCTCTAGAGACTGCAGCAATAAGGCACCATCTTGGAAGGGGAGAGCAGCCCTCACCAGACAAGGGAACCTGCCAGCACCTTGATCTTGGACTTCACAGCCTCCAGAACTGTGAGAAATAAATTTCTGTTCTTTATAAATTACTTAGTCTCAGCCTTTTGTTATAGCAGCACAAACAGACTAAGACAGTCTAGAAAATGCTTGACTCTGTCATTTACAGGCTGTGTAACCTCCGACAAGTTATTAAACCACTCTGAGCTGTTACACCTAAACAGGAATTGTATCTGCCCTCTCATGGTATTATTGTGCTGAATGACTGGGAAACACAGGTCAAGTGCTTAGCACATAATAAATGCCCTCTAAACGGGAGCTAATGTTTCTCATTTGATTATCTCGCTTGATGTGTAGACAGGCAGGTATTCCCATCACCCTCTTTCTAAAATAAAACATTTGACATACACAAAATATACAGTACATATGTTGTAAAAAATAATTAAAAAGACACCCATACAAGCACCACCCCATTTAAGAGTTAGTCCAGCTGCCCCGTACTTGACTTCCCCTGTATCCTCCCCCATCTCAGGACACCACTGTTCTCAATTCCGTGCTTATTATTCCCTTGCTCTCCCTGAGTTTTACTCTCAATCATATATTATAGGTTGAGTATCCCTAATCTAAAAATCCAAAATCTGAAATGCTCCAAAATCTAAAATGTTTTGAGTGCTGACACGTCGCTCAAAGGATACATTCATTGGAACGTTTTGGATTTTTGGGTTTTCAGATCAGCAATGCTCAACTTTTAAGTATATAAGTGCAAATATTCCAAAATCTGAAAAAATTTGAAATCTGAATCACTTCTTTCCCCAGACATTTCAGATAGGGGATACTTCTAAGTTTTTGCCTGTTTTTGAACTGTATATATTCTGATTTGCTTTTACTGTTTGAATTGTTTGAGATTCACCTGTGCTAATGCATGCAGCTACAGTTCTCCCTTCTCACTGCTGTATAGTATTCCACTTAAAAACATACAACTTAATCTTCTAATGTTGATGTGTAATTTGTACTTTTTGCTATTAAATGCTGCTGTGAACATCCTGTATGTCTCCTTGATGGAGTTTGGATGTGTTGTCCCCTCCAAAAGTCATGTGGAAATCTGATCCCCAATGTGGCAGTGTTGGAAACTGATTGGGTTATGGGGGCAGATCCCTCATGAATGGATTAGTGCTGTCCCTGGGCAAGGGGGATTAATGAGTGAGTTCTCGCTCTATTAGTTCCCGTGAGAGCTTGTTGCTTAAAAAGACCCTGGCACCTTCTCTCTCTTGCTCTCTCTCTCTCTCTTGCTTCCTGTCGCCATGTGATCTGCTTGTACCCCCTGGATCCCTGCCACTTTCTGCCATGAGTAGAAGCAGCCCGAGGCCCATGCCAGATGCAGCTGTCCCAGAATCACAAGCCAAATAAACCTCTTTCCTTTATAAATTACCCAGTCTCAGGTATCTCTGTTATAGCAACACAAAACAGACTAACACACTCCTAATGAACAGATGTAAGTTTCTGCAGGAGAACTGATGGTCCGTAGGTCATGTGAATGCTCAACTTTAAGAGGCGATGCCAACAGTCTTTCTCAGAGTTGTTGCACCAGTTTACACTCCTGGAAGCAGTGGGTGGCAGTCCTTGTTGCTCAGTCTACTTGGTGGATTTTGGCAGTTTTAAATTTTTGCCAAGCTGGTGGGTATAAGTTGTATCTCATGTGGTTTACGTTGTAAACCCCTGCCTGATTACTGACAAGGCTGAACATCGACCCTTAAATTGCTGGTCCATTCATCTTCCTCTTCTGTTCATTTTTGCTTACTTTTCTGTTGGGTTGTCTTTACTTCTTTTTTTTTTTTTTAAGTTCTTTATATATTTTAGATACGAACCTTTTGTAAGGATGTTGTAAATACCCTATCCCAGTTTAAGACTTGTCTTCTCACCTTCTTTATGGTAATTTTTGATGAATAAGTTCTTTTTAATGTAGTCAGAAGGATCAGTCTTTCCCCTGATGGGTTGTACTTTGGGGGTTTGAGAAATTCTCCTTCACCCTGAGGCCCTAAAGATATTTGTCTCCCAGTTTTATACCTGCCCGTCGCCTTTAAGCCTTTAAGCTCTCTGGGACTGATTCTGTGCTTGGAATAAGGTAGAAATCCAGTTTGTTTCCCCATAAGGATAACCTGTTCTCCCAGCACCACTCCTTAAATGGCCCCTCCTTTCTCCAGCGATCTAGAATGCCACGTCCATCATGCACCAAGGAGCATCCGTGCCTGGGTTCTTGGTTCTGTTCCACTGACTGATTTGTCTATTGCTGCCCAGTACCACACTGAACTTAATATATGCATTTAAGGCTTTTAGGTACCATTTAGCTACATTCTACATATTTTGATTTGTTTTATTTTGTTTTGGTCAGCTCTAATTATTTTCTAGTTTTTGTTCAGATTTCTCATTTAAGTCACAATTTATTTTGAAGTGCTTTAACACTTACATACACACACACTTTAAATTACCATTTTGTTACTGACTCCTAACTTAAATTCACCAAAATTAGAAAATAAGTCATTATGTGATTGCTCTTTAAAGGTAATGAGCCTTTTTTCTATGGCCTATGATGGTCCATTTTTATTCGGTGAAAATGAGGTATGTTCTTTAATTGGTGTTAGTTTTTATACACGTTTATTAGATCAAGCTTGTTATTTGTGTTATATCAAATCTTCTATATCTTATCTATTCCTTGTCTTACTGATCTGTCAATTTCTTAAAGTAGTAAAACCTCCCCCTTATAATAGTGAATTTTTTGATTTCTCTTTTTAGTATACAAGATTTTAATTTATATATTTTCATGCTATATTATTTGACACATACAAGTTTAGGATTATTATAGCTTCCTGGTGAACTGAACTTTTTATCTTCATCATTATCAGTATTATTAGATTTTATCTAATAATGCTTTTTGTGTGACTTTTTTCTGTGACTTTAATACAGCTGTAATAGTTTTCTTTCACTTAGTATTATTTTTCTCTATCCTTTACACTCAATCTTTCTTTTTTTTTTTTTTTTTAAAAGATGACTGGTAAGGGGATCGTAACCCTTGACTTGGTGTTGTCAGCACCACGCTCACCCAGTGAGCAAACCGGCCATCCCTATATAGGATCCGAACCCGGGGCCTTGGTGTTGTCAGCACCACGCTCACCCAGTGAGCAAACCGGCCATCCCTATATAGGATCCGAACCCGGGGCCTTGGTGTTGTCAGCACCGCACTCTCCCGAGTGAGCCACGGGGCTGGCCCTACACTCAATCTTTCTATGTCTTTATGTTTTTAAGGTTATCTCTCTTTTTTTTTTTTTCCCTTTTTTGTCTTTTTTCGTGACCGGCAACGGATCGCAACCCTCAGTGTCGCGCCCGTACTGGACCGGGACCGGCAATGGGATCGCAACCCTCGGTGTTGCGTCCGCACCTCTCTCAGCCAGCGAGTGGCTGGTCTGTATGTGGGATCCGAACCCTCGGCGGGAGCGCTGCCGCGCTCTCAAGCGGCGCACTGTAGCAGTGTGCCACCTGGCCGGCCTTTTTTTTTTTTTAAAGGTTATCTCTTATAAACAGATAAAAATCTTATTTTTTAATTGAGGCTGACAATCTCTGTCTTTGAAGTAACGAGCTTAGTCTACATTTTATTACTGACATATTTGGAGTTATTTCTACCTTCTTATTTTGTGCTTCCTATATCCCTGCCTTTTCTGATCGTTGTTTTCCTATGTGTTCTATTTTGTTTTCTTTTTTTAAAAAATTGTGGTAAGAACTCTTAACATGAGATCTACCCTCTTAATGCATTTTTAACTGTACAATAGTGTTGTTAACTACAGACACACTATTGTACAGCAAATCACTAGAACTTATTCATCTTGTATAAATGAAACTTTATACCTATTGAATAGCATGTCCTCATTCCCCTCCCCTCCAGCCTCTGGCAATACCATTCCACTCTCTGCTTCTATGAGTTTGACTATCTCTGATACCTCATATAAGTGGAATCACACAGTATTTGTACTTCTGTGACCAGCTTATTTCACTTAGCATAATGTATTCAAGGCTTATCCATGTTGTTGTAAAAGGCAGGATTTCCTTCTGTTCTTCAGGCTGAATAATATTCCAGTGTATGTATACACCACATTTTCTTTATCCACTCTTCCATCCATGGACATTTGAGTTGTCTCCATATCTTGGCTATTGTGAATAATGCTGCAAGGATGGTGGGAGTGAAAATATCTCTTTGGAATCTTGATTTAAATTTGTTTGAATGAATACCCAGAAGTGAGATTGCTGGACTATATGGTGGTTCTATTTATAGTTTTTGAGGAACCACCACATTGTTTTCCACGGCAGCTGCACCATTTTACATTCCAGTCACCAACAGGACACTAAGCTTCCTATTTTCCACCTTCTCGCCAACACTTCTTACCTTTCGTTTTTGGATAATAGCTATCCTAAAAGGTTTTGGTACGCATCTCTCTGATGATTAGTAATGTTGAGCATCTTTTCATATACCTGTTGGCCAGGGGAAATGAGGGCTTGCTATTCAATAGGGATAAAGTTTCATTTGTATGTTTTCTTTGGAGAAATCTCCTTGGCCCATTTTTTAAATTGGGTTATTTGAGATTTTTTTGGCAATACAGTTGTAGGTCTGATTCTTTTTCCTCCTCCTTATCTTCTTTTGGATTGCGTTTTAGAGTTATACTCTCTATTTTTATTATTTTAGAATTTACCCTAGAAATTACAGCATGCACACTTAATACAGTCTGATGCTACTTAATATATTTATCTTCTTCTCAAATTATGAAAGGATCTCAGAGTATCTACTCCAATCCCATGACTTATATGCTTCTGTGATCCAGTATTTAATTTTTTTCTTTTAATTTCTATTTTGTTTTTGGGTTTATTTGGCGGGGGGGGTTGCTGGCCAGTATGGGATTCAAACCCTTGACCTTGGTGTTATAACACGGAGCTCTGGGCCAGCCCGTGGCTCACGCGGGAGAGTGCGGTGCTGATAACACCAAGGCCACGGGTTCGGATCCTATATAGGGATGGCCGGTTGGCTCACTAGCTGAGTGTGGTGTTGACAACACCAAGCCAAGGGTTGAGATCCCCTTACCGGTCATCTTTTTTTTTTTTTTCCTTTTTGTCTTTTTTCGTGACCGGTAACAGGATCGCAACCCTCAGTGTCGCGCCCGTACCGCGACTGGCAACGGGATCGCAACCCTCGGTGTCGTGCCCGCACCGCGCTCAACCAATGAGCAGACCGGTCTCTATATGGGATCCGAACCCTCGGCGGGAGCACCACCACGCTCCCAAGCGCTGCACTCTACCGAGTGCGCCACCGGGCTGGCCCTCGGGTCATCTTTTTTAAAAAAAGAAATAAATAACACGGAGCTCTAACCATCTGAGCTAAACAGCCAGCCCAAATTCTCTTCTTTTTTTTTTTTTTTGTCTTTTGTCTTTTTCCGTGTCCGGCAACGGGTCGCA
>NW_007727906.1:235958-264363 GCF_000696425.1 Galeopterus variegatus
CCCTCAGTGTTGCCCCCGCACCGGACCGGGGACCAGCAACGGGATCGCAACCCTCGGTGTTGCTCCCGTGCCTCGCTCAGCCAGTGAGCGGGAACCGGTCTGTATGTGGGAGCCGAACCCTCGGGCGGGAGCGCCGCCGCGCTTCCCAAGCGGCGCACTTATCCAGTGCGCCACCGGGCCGGCCCCCCAAATTCTCTTCTTTTTTTTTTTTTTCCTTTTTGTCTTTTTTCGTGACCGGTAACAGGGTCGCAACCCTCAGTGTTGCCCCCGTACCGGACCGGGGACCAGCAACGGGATCGCAACCCTCGGTGTTGCTCCCGTGCCTCGCTCAGCCAGTGAGCGGGAACCGGTCTGTATGTGGGATCCGAACCCTCGGGCGGGAGCGCCGCCGCGCTTCCCAAGCGGCGCACTTATCCAGTGCGCCACCGGGCCGGCCCCCCAAATTCTCTTCTTTTAACCCCACAAATTAAACATTTTTTTTGGTGTACAAAGTTCATATTGTACATTTACCCTCATACTCACTATTTGCATTATTCACACAATTTCTTCTGGCTTATCAAACCTTCTCTCTGGGGCTGCGCTTTTCTCTCCTAAGTTATATTCCATAGAAGTTTTATTACTGAGGGTCTGTTAATGGTAAACTGTTTTTGCTTATCTACAAATGTCTTTTATTCTATTAGTCTATTATTATTTATAATATAGACTACATGTATATATAGTCTATTAGTCTATAATATATAGACTATATAGTCTATTCTATTATTTAGTCTATTATTATGATTTTTAAAAGATGATTTTAAAGTGACAGTCACTTACTCTCAGCGCTTTGCAGATGTCATTCCACTGTTGTGTGGCTTCCACTGTAGCTAAGTTAGCTCTCGGTCTAATTGTCATTGTTTTTGTCTCTTTTTTTAGTGGCTGGCCAGTGTGGGGATCTGAACCCATGACCTTGGTGTTACAAGGCTGTGCTCTAACCAACCATGCTAACCAGCTAGCCCCTAACTGTTATTCTTTTTTAGGCAATCTGTCTTTATTCTCTGGCTGCTTTTAGGATTTTCTCTATGTCTTTGGTGTTTCACAATCCTCTATGATGGTTTCTAGGTAGGGGTTTCATTCGTCCTTCTTGGGGTTTCTTGAGCTTCCTGGATTTATGAATTGGTGTCTTTAATCAATTCTAAAAAATTCTCAGCCATCTTCTTTTCTTATATTCCCTCTCCTACTTTTTCTCTGTCCTTTCTTTTCAGAACTTCAGTGAGATATACACAAGTTCTTCTCACACTCTCTTCCACGTCTCTCTCCTTTTTTTTTCTTTTTCCTTCCTAACTTAGAAGCAGATCCTCCATGTCTCTTAACTTCTCTTTTAAATTTTCTGTCTTTATCTCTCTTAGTTATATGCTTTATAATTTCTTTTATCTACCTGCCTTTTTAAATTTCAATGGTTATCTAGTTTAATTCAAGAAGTTCTATTTGTTCTTTTTCCAAATATATGACTTTTGGTGGATCTGATCCTTGTTCTCTCTACTGATTTTCAAGTGGCAAAGCAGGACGTGAACCTAGGGCTCCCTCCACAAAAGCCTCTACCTTCTCAGACCCAGGGTTAGAATGACATCCCCTAGCTGTGGAGTAAATAAAACCAACTGGGAACTCCTAGAGAAAGGCTAAAGAGAATGTCTCAACTTTCTGTCTTCTCGACAGTACTTAATATCCAGAAGGTACTGGACACACATTGATCAAGCTGACATGTCAGACCTAGGAGAGTTTGTAACACAGATGTCAATGGGAGCCAGGTGGTATCACAGGAAGTGATTAAGGCAGGTACAAGTAACAGGGAGTATTGAGGACCCAGGCACACTGGAGAGTCCATGCCATGTCCAAGTGCGATGGCTGCTACTCAGTATCAGCCAGTTGTTCGTGTGTGAGTTAAGCCTATTGTTGCCAGACCTTCCAAGAATCCAGAAATACAGACATATACCTAACCTTTGCCAATTTTCATAGTACGAGGTGGGCCAGAAACGTGGCTGGGATTGAGACCCCTGGCAGAAGCCTCTCCCTGCTTGCTGTCTCATTGTTGTGCTCTTGGTTTTTACTGGGGTCTGATATAAGAAACAGCCACACTAAAAATGACACTGGGTATAAAGATTTGTTGAATGAATGAATGAACAGGTTAGGAGGCTATGAGGAGGTGTTAACAGGGTGGGGAGATAAGCAGAAGTTAGGGGGGCTCCAAGGAGAGGGGCCTTCACTTACCTGGAGTCTCCGCAGGAACCGCTCCAGGGCGGGCCTGCCCACAGAACGGATTTTGCTGCGGTCGAGGTGGACCCGGGCATCCGGGCGCCCATCTGAGCCTGCAGTGGGAGTGACAGTAACGAGTCCCTCGCCAGCCTCCAGCAAGACCCTCAGGATCACAAACCGGGCCTGCATGTGGGCCTGCCAGGCCAGGGGGAAAGGGGTCATTCGTAGCCAGTAACAAGTGCTTGGTCCAAGGCCTGATATATAGTATGTGCCCATTAATTGTCAATTATTATTGTCATTTTATCCTCTCCCCTGCTATGGGTCCTTTTCTGCCTATTCCCGTCCCCTAAATGCTTCCTCCCTCCTCTGCTCACAGGGAGGCCATTTTCAGGTAGAACCTGGGGCCCTGTGCTCCCCCTTTTCACCCACCATGGCCCCTGCTGCTTCAGACCCTCCCCCGAGGATGGCAGCTGCTTCCAAGGGCCCCTGAGAACTTTCTCCTCCGCAATCTTGTTTGTACTCATCAGTGGGACCAAGTAGGCATCACTGTCCGTACTTTACAGATGACAAAACAGAGACTCAGAGAGGTGAAGTGACTTGCTCAGGGTCACACAGCTGAAAAGGCCAGGACACACACTCTGACCCAAGTTTCTGGGATCTACAACACGTATTCCTTTTTTTTCGGTGGCTGGCCAGTAAGGGGATCTGAATCCTTGACCTTGGTGTTATAACACTGTGCTCTAACCAACAGAGCTAACTGGCCAGTCCTAAAACATGTACTCTTTTGATGACATAATATTGAGTTCTCAAACCACGCTTATTTGAGATTGTAAAAAAATTTCTATGGCTTACCCATTTCCAATGTGCATATGATAACTGAGCAACCGAGCCTAAGGGCTCTGGAGGCAAACTGTGTGGATTTGAAGCTCTGCCACTTATGGCAAGTTACTTAATCTCTTTGTGCCTCAATTTCCTTATCTCAAAAATGAGGATAATAATAGGGGTTGATGCTGGGAATGAGTTAATTCATGTAAGGTGCTTAGCACTGTGTGTGGCACAGAGTAAGTCAGTTGTTAATAGTGGGAGGAAAATCATCTCATCTGATTCATCCTGAAAGTGGCTGGGGAGAAATTATTACTCCCATTTCACAGACAGGGATACTGAGGCTCATGAGAGTGATGTGACTTGCCTCCCAAACACTGGAGTGTGGGATTAAACTCAGTTCATCTGCCTTATACGTACAATTGTCCCATCCCTCACCCAGAATCCCAATCTTGGCGCCCACTGCAGGCTCCCTCCCGCCACCTGAGGGCCCCACCTAACTCATACCTGTCGCCAGCTGGAGGCCTCAGGGGTGTAGAACTCTAGAGCAAGCAACCCAGCCCGAACCATGTTGAGCCAGTTCACGTAGATGACATCTTCTGCATCTTCCCCCTCGAAGCCAAAGATCCTGGTGGGAAGAAGGGCAGTTGGCAGAGATGATTAGAGGCTGTCCTGCCCTCCTGGCAGCAGCCCCTCCCCTCACAGGTGGGGTCCCGCCCCCACAGCCAGCTGCTCATACTCCAGCACTTGGGGGTTGAGGCAGAGGTAGAGGCCCACAGTCTCAGCCCGGCACTCTTCATAGCTGGAGGCGATGGTGCTGAACTTGCTGTCCCATGTCTCCCCGCTCCGGTACCAGCTCTGAATCTGGGAGAGGAGGCCCAGGAATCAGGCTAGGGGGGCCACTGCCCACCCGTGCCCACCCTCCCAGCACCCCAGGGCTCCACCAAGGCTGTTCTCACCTGCTCCCCCGTCTCTGGGTTGATCACTGTCTCCTGGTCAAAGTTGAACACTCCTTTCTCATCCTGTATGAGAAGGGTCATGAACGTGGGGCAAGTAAGAGGAAGATGTCCCAACCCCAAATCCACAGGCTCAGGAGTGGCTCAGAAGGCAAGCGGGGAGCAGCAAGCAAATAGGAGGTCCATTGACAACCGATGCCTCCAAACTTCCCCAGAGCCCTCCGGAGTGGAAGAACCAGAGCCACCTACCCCACTGCACAGGGAGGGAAACTGAGGACCAGACAGGAGGAACATGTCTGAAGTCACGTGAAGACCCAGAGCCAGTATCTCTGGGGCTCAATCGGAGATGCCCCCATGGTGGGCCAGAGAGCTGGCTGCTCCTCCCCAACCGCTTTTTGGCCTGTGTCACGGCGCTGCCAAAGGAGGCTACAGCATTATCCTCCCGGTCCCACCATGCACCAGGCGTCCTTCACGTATCATCCACTGAATCCTCACAACTGCTTCCAAAGAAGGTTCTATTATTACCCCACTTCATGGATGAGGAAACTGAGGCTCAGAGACTGAAAGTCCAAACTGGAATCAGAGCACATAACACTTGGGTACACTATCTCTTAACACTAACACCCATTTGCCGAGGGCCTACTACATGCCAGGGCTTAGTACCCATCTTCCTTTTTATTTCTCACAACAGACCATGTGGTTGGGTCAGGACCCCATTTTACAGATGGGTCAACTGAGGCTCAATAAGAACTGACTTATCCAAGAGCCTGGATAAAGCCTGGACAAGGCATTACACCAGGCTGCTGTCCCCATCAGCTGCTCCCCAAAGCCTCCTGACTTCCCAGGCCCAGCTCCAGTCCTTCCCTATCCAGGGAAGCAGCCTTACCCCATGGGAGCAGACCCAACCCAGATCCCTGCTTTCTCTGATGGTCCATGCCCAACCTCAGTTATCTCTGTGCGGCTCCGTGCTGGGAGCCCACACAAGCTTTTCTCAGCCTGCCAGAAAGGCTGTCTGCCTTTTCTGTATTCCCCAGGTGGGTGTGGACTCTTCCAGTCTGGCTAGCTGGCAGGAAGGAGCTGCTCTGGGGAGAAGTGGCTCCTTACAACACCTGAAAAAGTACAGGCTCCAGGGAATAGCAGTGCAAAGAGACGGTACTACAGCCTCAGGACAAGGAGTGTCCAGAGACTGCCCTCTCCCAACCTCTGTTCTCAGGGTGGGCTTCTTTGGCCTGAGCCAAGCAATTCCTCCTGGTGTGGGGGACAGCAAATGAACTGTCCTGGAGGCCCCTTGTCACCCATTCAGTCATCTGAGCTCCTGGGACATCTTGGGGGAGGGCAAGACAGGGTCTTCCCCCAGAGAAATCAGGTTTAGGGGCTGTTTTCTCCACTGACCCAAAGCCCCCAAGTGTAGAGACTAGAGCACCTTCGCCCCTGCATAAGGCTGGGTGTCGGGGAGGGGAGCTGTGGGCCAGGAACCGGGGGCAGCTTCTGCTGGCACCAAGGTGGCCACACCTTCTTACCTGCACGAAGAGTTTGCCGCTGCCGTGGCCTAGCAGCTCATGCAGCCCCACCTGCACGTCAAAGGAGGGCCCCTTCCAGCGGATGTACAGGTCCTGCCGAGACAAGCAGAGATCCATCCTGTCCACTGTCCTGTCACGGAGCCTGTCAGGTTGGCTTCCCCTCCCCCTGGCCAAGGGTCCACCGCAGTTCACATGCTTGGTGTGGGCTGACTGAGCTCCAGACCCTTGCGGAGCCCTCATCCCTGCAACTACCCAGGAGTGGGGGCTGCCTCTGCCATGTGGCCAGTGAGGAAGCTGAGGCTCCAAAGTGGCACACGGTCCCATGGCTGGGCAGCAGCAGAGCCAGGACAGAAGCTGTGCTCTTTCACCCCCACTGCTCCGGGCGTCTGCTTCCTACATCTGCCAAGGCAGGGAAGGCCCAGCCCGACCCTCTGCCACTGGTGCCCACCTTGTCATCCTCCTCCAGAAAGGTGAGCTTCTCCCGCTGCGTGGCATACGCCACAGCCAGCACGTTCCCCAGTGACACATTCTTAAAGCCTTCTGTCTGCCTCAGGTCATCATCTGGAGAAGGTGGGGAGGGCACCAGGAAGGGGGACAAAGGTCAAGGGCTACACATACGAGAGGAGCAGGCTGAGACAGTGAATTGGAGGGGCAGGGGCGGCTCTCAGTTGAGGCTCCCGGGGTTTGGAGGGACAATGCCAGGGCTCAAGGGCCAGGCTTGGGGAAGCTCACAGTTGGGAATGTTGATGCCAGCAGGGATGCCGGAGCCGGCGAAGGTGAGAACATCCAGGGAGGTGAAGTCTGGGGTAAGGAACTTGTCCTTCTCGAAGGCTGGGGGCCAGGGCAGCTCCTTCAGCAGCTGCTCTGCACTTGCCACCAGACGCTCAAACTTGGCACTCATGGCTTTGTTCACCATGGCCACGAAGCCTGCAGAGGAGGGGCAGCAAGGGAGGGGCGGCAGGGGAGGGGCAGCTGTGGCTTGGCAGGCTTCTGGGAGGGATCTGGCGCCACCCTACTCAGTCCCTGGACCCCTCCAGCCAGCAGGCAAATGCCTGCTGTGCAGTGACCCCACGCTGGCTGCTGGGGGCAGCAGTGATCCAGGCCTGGGCCCTACTGGATCAGGACCCTGGCAGAAAAGCATCAGGCAAGAGAACCTGTGTCTCCCCTCAGGCCTCCTCCCTGGGCCCGGATGTAGGGCCTCAGACTCGAGCCCACCAGGGCTGCTGCACTCTCCTCCCTCCTCCCAGGCTAATCTCTCTGGCTCTGGCAGGTGGGTGCTCAGACTCTGCATCCAGGGGCTGGGGAGGATAAGATGAGTGAATCCTCATGCTGGACACCCTGCCTTGCACAGGCGGGTCCCAGAGGGACGTGGGGCTGGGGGCTGAGGCAGGCTGCCACCAGCCCAGATGACAGCAGCCAAGTCAGGCTCACAGTCATAATGTCAATCGTGCTCCTAGCCACCAGCACAGCAGTCTCACATGATCTCACTGCTGCTCAGAGGCTGGCTACACAGCTAGTGAGTGACAAGCCAGGCTTGGAATGCATGTCTGTCTAGAGCTGGGGTGCCTGGGCTCCGCCACTCACATCTGTGAAATGAGGATAAAAATCCTCATAGGACAATAATGTCTAAATGAGTTAATACAGGTAAGCTTTGCGAAACATGCCCAGCACGTGGTAAATAATGTTTATTTACCATGGCTCTTGTTATTGTTATTATTACCATCAAGGGTGGGAGGGAGAACCCTCAGGCGACACTGGAAGTGTAAACCTGGACACGGGGGAAGGGATTCCCATCTAACCTCTCCCTTCCTCCCAGAAGTTACCTTCAAACTCTCCTCGGGAACCAAAGGGGTCGCGGTAGCTCTCGATGAACCCGATGTAACTGGGGGAGAGAAGGGCAGAGATGGAGTAAGGGCGGGGAGGAGGGGGGGTGGGGGTGCAGGCTGGCCTCACCTCTCCACGATGGGGCCTTTGTCCTGGATCCAGAAGCGGGAGCCCCTCTTGTGGGCCTCGATGGAGCCCTGGATAAAGCTTTCCATGTACTGGGCCAGCATCTGCTCCTGCTGGCTGTTGGCCGCATATGCCTGGGAGCAAGCAGGGCTCGGTCAGCTTTGGGCCACCCATCCACCCCCCTTTGCTGCCCAGAGGGGTCCTGAGCCTGCACCCCTCAGTCCCTAGCCAGCCCTACCTTGGCTTTCTCCAGATGCTCCACCACTTTCTGAAGTATGGGGGCATAGTCCCCCCGGGTCACCTGGAAATGTCTACCCCGGAATTCATAGCTCTTCAGCTTGGAAGTCACTTCAGAGTCCAGGGCAGGCTCTGAGGAAAGAGGGACCACTCAGGGGAAAGGCCAGTGTAAGACGCTTCAGCAGGCTTTTCATCATGGCACTTTTACGGTAAGATCTTCAATGGCTCCCCAGTGCCTACAGAAATTAGTATAAACTCTCATCTTCAAAAAATATATATTATGTAACATGCAATGTTCTAACTCATTTAAGCCTCACACCAACCCTGGGGTAGGGAGAAATCATTATCTCCATTTTACACATGGGGAAACTAAGGCACCAAGAGGTTAAGGAAGTTTTCTAAGGTCACATGGATAGCAAATGACAGAGCAGAAATTCAACCAGAGCAGCAGATTGTATGTAAAAAGACAGCCACATCGCCAAGGTAATGGCAATGGTCCCTATCAGGAGGCAAGAGGGTGAGTGGGGAGTAGGAGATGTGACAACAGAAGAAAGAAGCTGGAGCAAAGTGAGGAAGGGGTGATGAGCCAAGGAACGCAGGCGGCCTTCCAGCGGCTGGAAAGGCAAGGAACAGATCCCCCCTGAGGACTCCAGAAGGTACACAGCCCAGCTGACACCATGGACTTTGGACCTCCAGGACTATAATAGAGTAAATTTGTGTTGCTTTGTGCCACTTAATTTGTGGTAATTTGTTACAGGAGCAACGAGATCCTAATACACTGTTGTATTTTGCTTGTGTCTGATCAATATACTTCTAGGCTATGTAAAAATTAAAAAAAAAAAAAAATAGCCCCAGTATTTCCTTCTCACTTGCTCTTCTTTCCTGTGACTTCTCCCATTGAGTGTGGGATCCACATTCCCTCCCCTTGTAGCTGGGCAGGCTCAGAACTATAGCAGACGTGATGCCATGTGACTGTCCAGGCTAGGTCACAAAAGGCCATAGGGCTTCTGCCTGGCTCTCTTGGGAGCTCACTCTTGGAGCCCAGCCACTGTGAGCAACATGAAGAGGCCACATGAGGTGTTTTGGCTGACAGCCTCACCTGAGGTCCCTGCTGACAGCCAGCTTCTACATGTGCCGAACTGCACTTTCAGTGACACCAGCCCCTAGCTGTTGAGTCTTCCAGCTGAGGCCCCAGACACTGTCAACCAGGGACCAGCTGTTCCTCCCATGCTCCATGCAAATTCCTGACCCACAGAGATCATGAGCACAAAAAGCCGGTTTTCTATCACTTGGTTTTGGGGGTGTTTGTTACACAGCGATAGATAACTGATACACTAGGGCAGCCTGGCTCCAGAGTCACACACTTGGCCACTGTCCTACGCTGCATCCTGTACTGCGAGAACAGACCCAGCTTATGTTCTGGTGGGATGTACTGCTATTCCCCTGAACCCGTATCCTTCTCCCTCATCAAATCAAACTGCCTGCTGATCCCTAAGCTTTCCCACCATCTTGCTTTGGCTCACACTGTTCCCTCCACCTGCAGCACAGTCCCCCATACATCTTCGTTTCTGTCCACACCCAGGCTCTGAGTATCTCCCAGGTGCCAGGCACTGGGGAGACAAGGGTGAATGAGATTCACGGCCCCTCCTCTCAGGGAGTTCGGAGTCAAATGGGGGAAACAGGAAAATAACTGGGAGATGACTGGGTGTGCTGATGGGAAAGAGAAGGGCGTGGACTCAGCTGTGGGAAGATGAGGAAGGTGCTGGGGAAGGCAATGTCCACGCACGGCCTAGAGGATGGGGAGAGTTGGCGAGGTGAGTGCAGAGGGGCTGAGGGTGTTCTGGGCAGGAAGGGAAACAGATCGTGCAAAGGCCTGGAGAGGGCAGTGAGAAGTGGAGGTGGTGGGCCACAGCCAGAGCACAGGGTCTGGGCAGGAGGCTGTGGGGGAGACGCGGTAGGTAAAGCAGGGTCGGGTAGATGGGGAGGGAGAAGAAGGGAGGAGGAGGAGGAAGGGGAGAGATTGGATAAGGGGCATAAAGAATAAGTATGATTTATAACAATGAATATGCTAATAAGAAAAAAAGAAAAAAAAAAGCAGGGCCGGGTGGCAAAGGTCCTCAGAGCGGCCTGAACGTTTCTGTCCACACTGTGTCCATCTTCCCCTTGCCTGGTAACAGCCCCAATTTCCCATTGAAAATCCCCCCTACTACCACCCCCAGTCCAGTGGTCTGGGAGGAGCTGACCTCATCACCTGGCTCCAGGGTAGGCTTGCGACTAGGTGGAGCCAGTCAGATACCTGCTGCTTGCCTGCCCACAGGGACTGGCTCACAGATAAACATGCAACCCAAAATAGAGAAATAAGAGGCACTCCCAGGGTTTATGCAGAAACTCCTGGGAGAGAAGGACCCACTTACTGCTGGAGTGGCCGGGCTGGTGGCCTGGGCCACCCAGGTTCAGAAATGCTAAGGAAAGAGTAGAAAGGTCGTGAGGAGAGGCTGCCCAGGCCTGAGCTCACCTGTGCCAAGCACAGAAGCCAGCCGCACCTCATAGCAAGGCTTCCCTTCCTGGCTGACCTCCTTGAAGAGCCGCGTGTTGTAGGCACTGAGGTTCTGGAAAAGATCAGGGCAGGGTTAAAGGGAGAGTGAGGTCTGGAGAGGGCAATGGGGTGGGAAGAGGGAAAGTGGGTCATGCCAGGGAGAGAAGGCTTGGAGGCAAAGTGGTGGGGGGGCCTCTGAGGGACCTTCCCAAGTGGTCTGGGAGCAGGAGAGTGGAGGTGGGTGGTCACGGCTGACTCTCCTGCTGTGCTCAGTACACTTGGCACTAACTTTTTCGAAGTTAGTGATGACTGTGCCAGGCCCTGCCTGATCTCAGCTACACCAGGGCTACACAAGGCGGTTCGCTTTCACAGACAGGGAAGCTGGTCACACAACTGGTGAGCAGCTGACTGGAAGTTCCACCTGACACAGGGACCCTGGAGCTCAAGCTCAGAAGTGGCTCTGGTGTCCTGCCTCGTGCTGCCTGCAGTTGTCATTGGGCCCTACGGCCTGGGTGGGGCAGGGGCAGCTCTTTCCCTGGCACACATGAGGACCCTTGTTCGTGCCAGGTGGACCTCAGATAAGGATTCCCCAAGTCTTTTCCACCTCAAAGATCCAAGATGCCCGTGCTCTGGGTCCAAGGTGAGACCCAGTAGTGGGTACCAGTGGTTAGGGGGCTGGGCCGAGGTGCTCCACCAAACCACCACCCTGAGTTCTGCAACCCCACACCTGTGAGTCCAGAAAGTCTTGAGCCAGTTTGGCATCTTCCATGGTACAATCCCCAGAGAAATAGGTGGTGATTCCCTGTCAGGGAAGAGAGGGGAGGTGGTAAAGAGGAGTTGCCGAGGTCGGGGGGCTTGCAGGGACAGCTGGTGAATGCCTTCCCAGGCTTCCTACACCTCCTCTCAGCAGACTCCACCCTGCCCCTCCATCTCTTTCCAGGAGAAAAAGTTGTAAAACAAGCAGAAAATGCTCCTCTTCAGCCTTCCTGCAGCTCTGCTCCAGCCTCTCCCAGGCTGGCCCACCCCTAAAGCTTGCTGTGGCCTTATCCCATGCAGCCCAAGCAGCCTCCAGAGGCAGGAAGCCAGTGACTCCCTCCTTCCCCATCATCCTCTCCTCAGCTCCCTCCATCTCCCTGCTCTTCTCTCCTTCCCTCCTCCTGCACACAGCATCCTAGGATGTCAGATCTGGGAGGGCATTCAGAAAGCATTCCATCCGACCTGCTTCCCATTTTACAGATGACAACACTGAGGCCTGCAGTGAGGGGCAGCTTTGCCTCAAGAGTGTGAGGGGGAGCCTACTGCCTCCCTATCAGACGCTCTTCCCTACACACCAGGTGGCCCCAAAGGACACCTTCCACTCTCCCATGCAGCCGGGGGCCTCACCTCCTTCCCCAGGCCGAGGTGCCGAAGCCTTGGCTCCAGAGAGAACATAAGCTCCCCGCAGGTCTGCCAGAGGCTCCTGATTTCTTCCGGGTGCTGCTGGGCGGCCTTACTCCCCAGGATCACCTGTTCCAGCTTCTCCTACAGGGGAAGGGAAGCCATTGGTCCCATCATACCACCCAAACCTGACCCCCAGAGCCTTCTCATCTACTTCCAAGCTCTTTTTCACAGTCTAAGAGCTTGGGCTTGGAGTGTGGTCCATGGACCAGCAGCACTGGCAGTGATGAGAAATGTCGTAACTTGGGCCCCCCCATTGCAGAGCTGCTGCCTTCCAACAAGATCTCCAGACAAACAATTACATTGTGTAATGTTGGTGGAGTGTGGTCCATGGACCAGCAGCACTGGCAGTGATGAGAAATGTCGTAACTTGGGCCCCCCGATTGCAGAGCTGCTGCCTTCCAACAAGATCTCCAGACAAACAATTACATTGTGTAATGTTGGATATACTAATTATCCTGATTTAAGCATCACATATTGCACACAAGTAATGATATTCAACTCTGTACTCCACAGATATGTACAATCAACTGTTACAATTGAAAAAAAATAAAAGGTCACTGGGTAACTCATGTGCACTGTAGAGTCTGAGAGCCTGACGGTCCCTGGGCGGGATGACCGTGCCCAGGCCTCTCCACTGTTCCCAGTGATGACCAACGGGCTCCACTTTTGCAAACACCTGATAGTTCACAGAACCCTTCCACATCCTGCCTTTTTTTTTTTTTTTTGGTGGCTGGCTGGTATAGGGATCCAAACCCTTTGACCTTGGTGTTATAACACCGTGCTCTAACCAACATATCCTGCCCTTGTTCCACCCTTGGATCGGCATGGTCTGGAAGAGCTGTGTTTTTACTTTACACGAGAGGAAGCTACAGCACCTAGTCAGACTGGGTGACACCCACAGTTGCACAGTGCAGCAGTGTCAAGTCAAGGCTCTGCTCAAGGCCCCTGACTCTGGTTGGGGCTCCAGAGGCTGCGTTCCCCACCCCCACCCCATCAGACTCCTCCTTCCCACCTTCCCCAACCCTTCCTCAGCTCACCTTGGGCAGGTTGGGAACAAACTTGGTGTCACCAAAAGACTTGTAGTTGCCCATGTTGGAGTAGACACCGGCGGCATAGACCAGGAAAGCCTGAGGGAGGAGGTAGGCCTCAGAGACCTGGGAAGCACAGCCTCCCCCACCCCAGGGAGGTCTCCTCCTGAGAGGCAAACACCCCAGTGCAACCAGTATGGGTGAGGCTGGGAAATCTGGGGGCAGGACGAAGAGCCTGGGAGGCCACAGTCTGGCCCCAACTTACTTTCACAGACCAATCCTCACATCTCTGTTGTCCACCCAAACCAGTCTTCTTAGCAGTTCCCAAACACACCCAAGTGCCCACCCACCTTTGCTGCCTCTAAGCCCAGCACCCTGTCAGCAGCCTATGGCCTATAGGGCCTTTAAGGCCCACTTAAAACACCACCTCCTTCTCTAGGATGCTATCCTCAGCCCCTGACCTGCCAGGCAGCTGGCATTGGAAGCACCAAATGTTAGAACTGGAGGGGGCCTCACTTTTCCATCTACTCTATGGCTTTTGTTGGCCCAGATCTAGTCTCCCTTCCTCTGGTAACAAGACCTCAATCTTCCTTTTCAGAGATGGGGTTCCTAGAGCAGGCATGTAAGCTGGCTTGGCCAGTCAGAGAAATCACCTTCCCTGGCTACAGGGATGGGCATAAGGCTCAAGCTGGCCAATAAGAGCTCTACCCAACAAAAAAGAATGAGGTGGATTTATATGTACCCCATAAAAGTTCTGCAAGACATGGTGATTAATGAAAAAAGCAGGACACAGAACATGAGGAGCACGATCTCATTTATGGAAGGGAAAATAGGGAACTGATCACTGCACATGTACATGTACAAGTATGTAATACACAGACAGGGGACGGGCTGCCGCACCAGCCTCAGCAGTTACCTTTGGGGAGGGCACTGAGAATGAATGATCTTCGTGTTTTGATTTGTGTCTTTCTGTATTGCTGCAATGCACTAAGAATTCACCTATTACTTGGCCAAGAGATCCTCAAATGAACAAAAACTAGAGGACAGGCACAACATTCTGCCCGAGGCCATGCAATGTGGTAGAGAAAAACTGGTCCAGAAATCAGACCTCCTGATTCCTACCCTGGACTCTTTCCTTTACCTTCTCGGAATCTCTACCACTGTTTCCTTTGTTATAAATCACAGCAGCCACTGTTTTTCTTGTTCTAAGTGGGTCACCACAACAACATGAGGCAGACAACCCATGTGCATATTTTACAGATGAGAAGACTGAGGCTCCAGGAGAGGAGGTTCCTCAATTTGTAACCTGTGGTCTAATCCTCTACCTATTCCTTAAAAGAGAGAGAGCTTTGTACCCCTGCATCTTGGTCCCTCACATCCAGAAAGCACTCAGGGAATGTGGGCTGGCCTGAGAGAACTGACCTGATACTCCTCCTCAGTAAGGCCCTCAGCCAGGGCATGTTGGCGCAGTTGGTCAGGGTCCTGGGCACGGAAGAGGCGGCTGAGCAGGGCATAGATGTAGGGGGCCTCAGGGGAGGTCTGCAGCAGCACGGCCAGGCCTCCATACCAGGCAGCCCGTGACAGGTAGTGGGCATAGAGGCGCTCTGTGGGTGATAGCAGGCGGAAGGCCTCACGGCAGTCCAGGCTAGACACACCGATGTCATTGGGCAGGATGTATTGGGTGTCCGCCATGGGCCCTGCTGAGAACCATCACCGTCAATCATAACCATCACTTACCACACACCAACTGCACACCTGGCTCTGAACCCTCCTGATCTCATTTAATCCTCCAAAAGTTCATGAGGAAGGGAATACTATTGTACCCATTCACCAGATATGCTGACTGAGGCTAGAGAAGTTTAGGTGACTCACCCAAGGAGATTCCAAAATACATTGGTGGGCCATATTTGGCCTGTGGTCCCTCAACCTTAAAAACTGAATCCAACCACCTAGAATTACCAGTGAGGAAACTGAGGCCCAGAGAGGCTAGGAGCCTTGCCTAATCATACAACAGAGGGGTCAGCAGCAGAGACCCTCATCTCTAGACTCCCAGCCCAAGCCCCACCTGTCTCCTCTCTTCCTTCTCTGACCTGCTAGCCTTCAACTCTTCACTTTTCTGCACCTCCATATTATCCTCTGTAAAAACAGAATAATAATAATCCCAACTTCACCAGGTGGGTGTGCAAATTAGATGAGGTCACCCGGGATAGAATGTACCTACAGTAGTAAATGACTTTCCTTGCACTCTTTTCCTTCCCCAGGGCTCCCAGGATCTGTCCCATTCTCATCCCTCTAATTGCCTTTTCTTCAGACCTCCATTCTCCTGACCCTTCCCTGTGCTCAGCCAGGGAAGCCACAGAGCCACAGAAATTCGGGGCTAGAAGAAAACCCATTTTACAGATAGGGAAACGGAGGCTTGGAGAGGCCAAGCAACTTACCGAAGGTCTCACAGCTCCGTTGGGACCCGGGGGTCTCCTAACCCAAGGCATTCTCCACACCCCCCTCCTTGGCTGGTGTTTCCAGCCTCCCCCCGCCCCCCGAGGCTGCGCCCCGGTAGCACAATCTCCCGGGTTCTGAAAGGGGTGTTAACTCTTTGCTGACCAGAGCATTCCGTGGCTTCGGCGCCGGGATGAATTTGGAAGGGATACTGGAGGGTGAGCAGAAAGGGAATAATCTTGCGCTCGGCCCAGCCTCGCCCTGGTCCCCTGGGGAATGACACGTTGTGACCCCTAAACCCGGACGCCTCACCTCACCGGCAGCAGCTGCTCCGTTCGCAAACTCACTTCCTGCTTCCGGTTCCCCCATTCATTGGGGCTCCGCGAGCCCCGCCCCCACCAGCCAATTGTCTGGCCCCGGAGCCCAGATGGGCGTCGGCCGCAGCCAATAGGCGCGCGCCGAGGGGAGCTCCTCGGGCCGCTTGCTCCCCGCCTCAGGAGCTACGGGGTGGCGCGCGGATCTGCCCTGGTGGCCTTGGCCTTTTGTCCTCAGGCTGCCCTCGCGCGGAACCGAGACGCCCGCGCCAGCTTGGCCGCGGCCTAGTCCAGGCAGACGGGGCTGACAAGGTCCCTGAGCCCGGGCGGAGCCGGCGTAGGTGTCCTGGGCGCAGCACCAGCGACCTCCCCCGACACACGGTCCCGACCCTGCTCTCCTTTGGGGTTTCATCGCAGAGTTCCAATGGGACTCGGGAGCCTGGGGGTGGAGACTCGTCCGAGACTGAAGCTCTCAGTGCAGGGAATCGAGGCTACTGGCGAGCGGGTCCTGGCCGGGGCTGAGATGGTCCCACCCAGGCCGGTCGCAGAGGAACGTCCCCCAATGCTTCCCTGCTCCGCCACTGACTCGACATGGGCCTGTGGCAGCCGCTAGACATTTCGGAGCCTCAGTTTCCTCAGCACAAAGGGGCGAGGGCAGGGAAGGGCTGGCAGATGGGTAAGAAAGACACCGGCGAGCCCAAAGGCAGCCCGGGGCAGAGGCGGGCCTGAGGTCCGCTCATACACGCCTGGACATTCTTGCCAGACGACGTTCTGGGTGGGGCACGGCATGTGGAAGTGCCTGGCGCCAGGCGTGGGCCGAGTGGGGAGCACTGTGAGGTTCCCTGGTTCCGGGTAAGACCTAGCAGAGCCAGGTCGTCTAAGGTCAGAGATCTCTGCCATCTACTGGCTGTGTGGCCTTGGGTGGGTCACTTTACTGGCTTCATCAGCTGGAAAACCCAGCTAATAATTGAATCCATTCCAAGGGATATTGCAGGCTTAAGTGACGTGCTAACTGGGTAATGCCGCCCCCTAGAGTTGTTTGGGGGTAGGGAGTGTTTGGGGACTAAAATTCGGCACACTCTCCTTGCCATGCCTGTATCTAGGCCCAGGGCAGCGTCTGTCCACCACAGAAGCCAGTTTCTCGTTCACGAAAATGCCCAAGGCCCTGATTAGCACAAGTGTTACCAGCTGTTGGCTTTGATGACGATTGCCATTATAAGGAGGAGTTCAAGAAGTTGGTCTATGTCCTTAGGAAAGTCACCCTTCTTTCCTGTGCATCAATTTTCGTTGTCTTTAAAATGGGTATAAAGTTGACTGACTCAAGTGACACAGAAATGTACAAGTACGCTAGTAATGGAGGTAGTGTTGTCCACTGCCACCAGGGTACAGCTCAGGCAACCAAAAGGTCCCAGTACTCCTGGGATCCCACAGCCAAACTGCATGATCACATTTTTATGATCACAGCTAATATGAGCACTTACTGAGGTCCCTTGCTAGTAGCTTCACATGGAGAATCTCATTCAATTCTTGCGAAAACTTTGAGATAGGACATCATCGTTTTACTTATTGTACAGAGGGAGAAACTGAGGCTGAGGTTCATTCACTTCCCTAAGGCCACACAGCATGTCCTCAGTGTTCCTGAACTGGGGACTAGCCTTATTTAGACCTTCTGCCACACTGACCCCTTCGCCTGCCCCAACACACACACACACACACACACACACACACACACACACACACACACTCTCTCTCTCTCTCTCTCTCTCACTCACATGGAGTGGTCTGCTCAGGGGAGTCCCAGCCTTGGCTCTTCCCCATGTGAATGAAAAAGGGGTGGGTAAAGGAGTAACATTATTCAGTATCTGATGTGTTATAGGTGACCTCCACACATTCACAACCACCTAGTGAAGCAGGGACTGTTATTCCATTTGACAGTAGAGGAAACTGAGGCTTTAAGAACTGGCAAGGGCAGAGCTGGGGCAAGACCGGGGCTGTCTGACCCCCTCCACCAATACCTCTAATATCTCCACCAATACCTGTTACTCCCCCTGTAGCAGTGTGATGCTCTGATGTTCTGGAAGCAGGCATCTGATCACATCTCTCAGCACATGTGGGTGCCCTCTGTCCTTTCAACAGCCCAAGTCTGGTCTCTATGGTCCCAACTAGCTGTGTGGCTTTGGGTGGGCCTCCCCTTGGAATCTGCACTCCCTAAGGCTCTGGCATCGGTCTTCTACTGAGGATGATATCCAGATAGACTTATACTCACAGCCTTTTTCTCTTCATATTTCCAGAAAGTCCATTTGCGTGTCTTCCTGGCTCTCTCCTCGGGAATGGTCCAGGGGGAACCCAAGTGACACCCTCAGCTTGGTTCTTGGCTCACAGGGAGTGGTGACCCCTAGCCAGGATGACTAGGGGTCCAGTTCAGACTCGCCCTCCATGGCAACCATCCCCAGCCCCCATTCCTCTTTTCCGCCCCCTTCACACTGAGCTAATTGTTTGGCAAGCATTTTCCCTGCCATACCATGCTGCTCCCCTCACCTGGGTTGCCCTACCAGCTACTCTCTGCCTCTGGAGATACTCTCCCATTCAGGACTGGGCTGAGGCTCCAGGCCATCCCTGTGCCTTCTCAGGAGCCCCCAGTTCTCACTCCTCAGAACCCCTCCAGCGTGGGGGGCAGGTGGCCAGCTTGGGGGTGGTGCTCACATTCCAGCATCAGCACGTGCAGGTCCCTCCTCAGACTGTGAGCTCCGGTGGGCAGGGCCTTGCTCATTGTTGGGGCCCTGCACAGGGCTGGGCACTGAGCGGATGGGTGTCCACCAATCCATTCTCCAGCCTCTTGATGGAACAGTCTCCGAAACCCTGCTCAGTTGGCTTCTGCCCCGGAGGAAGGAAAGCAGCACAGTACGATGGAGGGGGCAGGCTCTGACACCCAATGGTGGCTGTGGATCCAAATGCTGGCTTGGCCACTTTCTGGCTGTGTGACTCGGATTCTGCCTTAATGTCCCCATAAACACAAATGGCAACACCTCCTTCCCTGGGTTAGTGAGGATTAAATAACAAAACCTCTGACAAGGAAAGCCTGGTACCTGGTGAGTGCCTGGTAGTTATTATTATCATTAGCACAGTGCGGGGCACGCGGTGGGCGTTCAGTAATGGTAGCCCTTGTATCACAGCCAATGTTCTGGAACCGCGAGTCTTCTCCCCATCCTTTAACTCTTGACTGTCCACAAATGAGGTTCAGAATCCTCCACCCAGCACCATCCCCTGTTAGCATGGCCCCAACCTCTTGCTCCAACCCTCTTTCTGCCCCACTGTGGCCCATGTTCCTGCCACTCTGCCCCTGCCACTCCGTTCCCTAAGTGATTCACACCCGAGCCTGTGCACAGGCTCTTCCTTCTGCCTACAGCACCCTTCCCATCCTGTGGGCCTGGAGGATTCTGGGCAGCCACTGAGGCTGAGGTCCTATGCCACCTCCTCCGTGAAGCCTCCCTCTTTTCCACCGCCAGTGAGGACTGCTCTACGGCCTGTGATAATGCTCTGATCCTAACACACATGAAATTATGCTGTCACCTCATAATTTGGTCTTCCATTAGACTGTGAACTCCCCCAGGTGGGAAACTAGGCCTGATTGTCTCCGTGTCCCCAGAGCCCACTTGGCATGTAGTCCAACCCACAGTGGGTATCAGCAAATGCTGGTCCCAGCCTGCTGCCCACCCATCACTCATTCAGGGGCTGGAGGCATTGCATGCATGCCGGACACGTGGGATTTGAGAGGGCAGCTGAGCAGCAAGGTTTATAGAGGAACCCAGGGCATCAGTGGGAGAGATGAATATCTGGAACTGGGTTGGCAGGCTCAGGGCACAGCCAGCCTAAGCTGGGGGTCAGGGGTCCATGGCTCCTTCACTCCCCCAGGGCACAGTGTAGGCGGCGTGATGTGGGACGCCCAGGAAGGGCAGGGGCATGGGCTGGACTTCCCTCAGCAGCCCAAGACAGAGCTGGTGCTGAAGGCCCCATCAGTGTGACTGGGTAGAGATCTTCAGGGCCCCCATGGAGGCCAGAGTTGGGGGAAGGGACATAGCCCACCCAACATGTCATGTCTGTCTGGTGTGGTTATGTCCCAGCAGGTAGAGTCCCACATGCAGAGCTCCCTTGGGGCTGCAGGAGGTGGGGGCCTGGGTGGGCAGGCAGGTGCAGCAGCAGGGGGCCCTAGGGAGCCTAGTCCAGTGGCCCCTGGAAAATGAGGCGGACACAGCCATGCTCGCCGGTGAGCCAGGCCCCACAAAAGGGGCAGGCAGCGTGGAAAGCGTGGGTGCCATGGGGCAGTGGTGTCTGGGCCCAGTAGCGGGCAGTCTTCTCTGAGCAGACATGGCCGCAGGGTGCAAAAGCGTGGCTCGGTGGTCCAGGGTCCAGGCAGAGGCCAGCCTCTTGGCCCAGCCACAGGGGCACGTAGGGCCCTACGAGGCGGCAAAGAGGACACTCACGCTCCTGGGGACCCCGCTCCCGCCGGCAGCCCCAGCCATGGTAGCCATGGACGTGGCCGCAACGGACGTAGACCCAGGGTTGCTGCTTATCAGGTGCCGTGCGGCCACGGGCTGGACTGGGGAAGGCCAGGGTGCTGAGGCCCACGGGGCACTGGGGCCGTGCTGCATTCGCTTCCTGCCGCTGGGCCTCCAGCTGCTTCAGCGTGGGTGCCCGCAGCAGCCCCGCTGGTGTGCGCCACAGCAGTGTGGCCCCACACAGGTCGATGAGTGAACCGTCCTGCAGCACGTTGGACTCGTTCTCCACCTGCCAGAGGCAGCAGAAGGATCTTACTGCCCAAGAGGCCCCAGGGCCCTGCCATCAGGCAGCCTCGTCCCAGCTAAGTGCTCATCCATCCCGCTGAACCTCCCTAGAGAGGCATCCTGGGCCAGCAAGGCGGGCTGGCAGAGCAGCGGGGCAGCCAGGAGGCCACAGAGGAGGGCAGGCAGGTGCTCCCCAGGCACGTGCTATCCCTCTTTCTCAGTGGGACTTGGGCCTTAGTTTCCTCACCTGTCAAATCCAGAGGTCTGGACCCAAACAGCGTTTTTCTAAAACATTTTCTGAAGCTCTCCCCTAATGGCAGAGGCAAAAAACGCCTCTAACCGGAAAACGCCTCTACCCCAAAGCACTTGTCCCAGGGGTTGTGGTCAAAAGTAAGGACTCTAGAACTAGACTGCCTGGGTCTGAAATCTGGCCTCATTGGTTACTGTGTATCCTGATCGAATAACTGAACCTCTGTGTGTCTTGGTTTCCTCATCCTCAAGGTGGATTCCGCTTCTGGTATCTCAAGTGTTTCTCATAAAGATTAAATGAATCAGTCAATGTAAACACTTGGAACAGTGCCTGGCATGTAGTGGGTACTTAACAAGTGTATGCTTGTGAAACACTCGTGCATAATTTTTAAGAATAAAGCTTCCTTGAATTTCCCTACAGTCGCACTGATACACTACAGCAGCTCTGGGGTAGCTTTTCCCTGAGATTTTGCATCTGTTTGGCTGACATGCTCATGCCCAGGGAGCTCCGCCTGGCCCATTTGAGGCACGTGGCCGTGTGACCCTGGGCAAGCCCCTACCTCTCTCCAGGCCTCACTCCCAGCTCCTAATCTTGGTTTTCTGATCCGCACCATGTGGCGCTTCCACGGCCACCTGTGTTGGAACTACTCCAAGGGCCCTTTCCTGCTGGGAGAGAATAATAAAGCTAAACCCAGCTGAACGTGTCAGACACATTACAAACTGCCAACACTCCCGGCTATAAACTGCTCACACATGGGCCAAGTGTCACCCTCATAAGAGGGTGTGATTTTCTGAGCTGCCAGCAGCCTTGAAGCCGCTTGGTACTGCACGGTATGTTTGTGTGTGCTCTGCTTCCCAGCACCCCATGGACCTCCCGCATGTGCAGGATACACTTGGGGATGCAGTTCTGGTCCTTTCTGTGGGGCAAGTGGCTCATGCCAAGAACTCCCTGGCTGGGGGAACCCCCAGACAGAGACTATTGGGGCTCCCTTGGGCAGGAGGACTGGAGATCATGGACTGGCTTGTCATGGGGATGGACAGGTTGTGAGGGCCTGGGAAGGATGTTGGGGGAATGGAGCTAGCCACCTACCAGCTTCCCCCGCTGCTGGGCTGAGCGGCTGTCCCGCAGTGTGTACACGTTCCCGCAGACCGAGATCTCCCGCCAGACACCCGGGGCTGAGTCCTCAGAGAAGCCACCCGCTGGATGCATCACCAGGACTCCATTGGTGGTCAAGCCATCCATCAGGCCATCAGGGGTCCGCCATTTGGCTGCCCGCTCCTGGGACCACACAAGGGATCAGATCACATCCCTGAGTGGCCCCTAGCAAATTGTTGCCAGAAGTGCTGCCCCTCTACCCTCAAGTTCAGAGGTGGTCCATAGAGGACTGGAATTGGAGCTGCGTGACTTAAGCATTGCCTGACCTCCCTGGGCCTCACTTTGCTTGCTGGTTAAGTGGGGCTGCCAAACCCTGCATGGGTCTTGGTTAAGATTACGGTGGGCTGGTCCATCACCCCAGGATGCTGCACCTCCCCAACCTACCCCTCAACTCACTGTCAGATGAAGAGCTGGTCCCTGCCTAAGGGCTCACTCACTCCAAGGAAGATGTTGCTAGAGGCATCGAAGCCAGCGGCATAGATGCGGGCAGTATAGGGTGGCCGGCGGTCACAGAGGATGCGGCAGGCATAGCGAGAGATGGTGCTCTGGGCGGAAGGGCCCTCGGCGGCCCCTCCTCCAGGGGACGTGTCTGTTACCACAAAGTCAATCATGTTCTCCGTGGAGCGGCCAATCTGCGAGGTAGGGGAGGGCAAGCACCGGGGATCACAGGTGCACAGGTAAATCTCAGGGGCTTCCCACCCCAGCATGCCAGCAGCTGCTCTACATGCAGGGCCACCAAATAATGAGGTCACTGGGCCCTGAGGAGGGGCCCTCTGGGCCCCCAGGTGGGGTCTCCGAGCTCAATAAGCCATGGTCTGGGGCTTCTCCTCTGCCTTTCCCACAGTGTGGGGGAACATCCCACTCAATAACAACTAGTTGATGTGCTGACAAAAGAGTGAAAGGGTGGTACCCATGGTGTGGGAGTGCTCAAACATCAGCAGCAAAAAGTGAATTTTCAGTAAGCATTTACTACATGACAGGCACCATGCTAAGCATTTTATGGGCAATACCTCGATTACTCTTCCTACAGGCTGCGTACTGTTATGGGCCCCATTTTACGCGTGAGAAAACACAAGGCTAGAGAGGTTAGTGACTCTTGCCCAAAGTCACCCACTGTAAGGGACAGAGTTGGGGTCTGAGTTCAGCACTATGACTCTCACACCCGCACTCTGAACTCCTGTGCTGCATGTCCTCCTGCAGTCTGGGCACCTTGAGTTTGATACAGCCACTGACTCGCTATAGGATTCTGCAAAGTCAAAAGCCTATCCTGGGACATCCTGCTTCCTCATCAGAAAAACAGTCCACTGCCCTGAGTGCCCCCAGAGCACCTTTCCCATGACTTCAGTCCTGCAGCCTCACCCTGGCACACTTGCAGGGCCTGGTGGCCAGGAAGCTGGTGGAGGGGCCTAAGCATACCTGGAACATGTCTGTGTCGCTGTCATGTGTGTACTCCACTATGACTGAGTGGCTCCGGGAGAGTGTGTATGAGATGCTGTGCTGGCCACGGTTACTCAGTGCCTGGTGGGGAGAAAGAAGTCATTTCCCAGGGCATGTGGCCATGAGAAGTGGAAGCCCTTGAGACAGAAGGCCCAGCTCAAGGCCCAGCAGCCACTCCCTGGGAAGTGGCAGTTCCATCCTTTGCAGAGGGTGTACTGTGCAGCAGGTGTTTACATGGGTTACCCTTCTTAATCTCAACAGCTACCCCGTGAATGGGGCCATCATTCCCATTTTACAGTTGAGGGAACTGTGGGTCAGAGACAAGAAACTGGCCTAAAGCCACACAGCTGGAAACAGCAGAGGCTGAATTTTAACCCAAATCCTCTAAAGCCAAAGGTTTTCCCTTTGCCATTATTGTGTGACTCATATCCATCTCTCTGAGCCTTGGCCGCCTCTAAAATGATGCTGATCATTTCCATTCATAGAGTCTGTGGTCAAGGAAACATTTTGCAAACTGTAAAGGACTGTGCATGCTGCAGAGGATTTCCCATCATCACCATTTTCTCTGGTGGTGCAGTAGGCGGTGAGTGATACCAGTGGGCTCCCTGCTCCCAGGCGGCCGTGGGCAGGTAGGACTGCAAAGGCCAAAGACTTGGGCTCTGGGCAGGGAGGGCAGGACTGGCACCCAGGTATACCTTGGAGACGAGCGGTGTGGAGATGTGGTGCATGACATCAGGCTTCACTCCATTGGCATGCTGCCGGCGGCTCAGTGCCAGGCGGCTTCGTCGGCGGCCCTTGTCCCCACTTGCCAGACATCCATTGTAGCTGTGGATGTGGGGGATTAAGAAGAAAGGGTTACAGAGGAGAGAGTGAAGGAAAGTGAGCCCCTGATGAGACTTGGAGGAAACTGCCAACTTCTAGGCAGATCCCACCTGAACAAATGAGCTGTACAACCACCCCCAAAACTAGAAGACCCTACAATATCAAGTTGGTGCATTGGGGAGTTGAGGGTGGGGGGTGTCAGAACAATTTCAAAAGGCCTTTCATTCAATTAACCAAGTATTTCCTGGACGTCCGAACCATGCCTGGACAGGTGCTGGGTGCTGGGGGAGTAGAGGTGATGTACCATGAGTCAGTTTTGTGCCCTCGGTGAAGGGGACCCTCAGCTTCTTACAGAACCTAGGTGCCACCTGCCATGACCCAGGCACAAGCCAAGTGCACCACAGGCCCAGAGGTGGGAAAGGGAATTCTGGCCCCAGGATCAGGTTTCTGAGACTGGGAACACCTATACTGGGCCTTGAAGAACTGGAAAGGATTCACCTGTAGCAAATTGTCATTTATTACACCACTACTAGAAGCCAGAGTGAAAGAAAGAAATAGACCCACAATGCCACTATCTCCATATACCCATACATGTCAAATTTCCACCTTCCTTTCCAGCTCTTGTCTGGAGGGAATGATTGTGAGAGGCAGAGATGGGGTGAGTCACAGCCTTGATCGCTGCCATGTACTGGTGCCTCCATGTCCCTGGTCCTTCATGTTATTAATTACCTAATGGAATCTGTGCAATGTCCTGCCAGGCAAGTGTCTTCCCATTTTACAAATGAGAGAAATCGAGGCTCAGGGAAGTAAAGTGACTTGCCTCAGGCTAGTAAGTGAAAAAGTCCAGATCTGAGTTCAGGTCTGTCTGACTCCAGACTTGCAGAAGTGCTTAAAGATCAAGGGATCACCCTTAGCAAAAGCCCCCCAGGCTGGCAGGCTTTGGTGGGATCAGGGAATAGTGAATCAGGTGAAGTGCACTAGGGGGAAGATGAAGTTGATTGAAGGGCCCTGAACACCAAGCTGAAGACATTATTCTGTAAGCAGTGAGGAGCACGGAAGGCTTTGGAGCAGGGAGTGACAGGATAAATAGCTGCCGAAGACAGACAAGGATCACTTGAAGCAGAATCTGCTGGTAAGCTTGTTAAAGTCCAGATTCCCTGGCCCCATCCATGAAGATTCGGATCCTGTAGGTTTGGGGTGGATCTGTCAATGTGTATTTTCAATGTGCTCTCCAGGAAGCTCTGAGGCACAGCCATTGTGGGGCTTCACTGCTCTGCAGAGGACAGTCAGCTGTCAAGAGGGCCAATACCCTCAGGTCTGCAGTCTCCCGCAAATGGCCTTGCCCTTGGCTGGAAAGCAAGCCCTTTCCTTGGGACACTGAGTAACCGCTTTTCCAATGCGTGCACCTCTGAGCAGGGCATCACTTTTGCCCTCATGAGCTCTTGAGCTGGACTTGAGGTAAGGCAGTTCAGGACACAGGCTGGGGACTCAGATGGGCCTGGCTTAAATCCTGGCTGTTCCATTTATCATATGACCTCTGTAAAATGGGGCTAATTTTTCAGGACCTACCTGGCAGGTTCATTGTGAGAACTAAATGAGATAATGCCTGGCACAGAGTTTGGCATATGTATAGCAAGCCCTTGATAAGTGTTAGCCATTATTTTATTTTTTAAAAGTCCATGGCATGTATGTGTCAACAAATAGTAGCCATTATGATTTCTTGATAATCGTCATAATGATAATATGGCTTATCAAATACAGTCATGTACCGTATAATGATGTTTTGGTCAACGATGGACCGCATATAAGGTGGTGGTCCCAGAAGATTATAATGTAGCTGAAAAATCTCTACTGCCTAGTGACACCGTAGCTGTCATAATGTTGTAGTGCATTACTTTATTTTTTATAAATGTAGTGTAGCCTAAGTGCACAGTGTCTACAAAGTCTACAGTAGTGTTCAGTCATGTCCTAGCCTTCACCTCCACTCACCACTCACTCACTCACTCACCCAGAGCAACTCCCAGTCCTACAAGCTTCATTCATGGTAAGTGCCCTACATAGGCGTACCATTTCTTATCTTTTATACCATATTTTTACTATACCTTTTCTGTGTTTAGATACACAAATATTTAATGTTGTGTTACAACTGCCTACAGTATTCAGTACAGTCACATGCTGTTCAGGTTCATAGCCTAAGAGGCAATAGGCTACACCATACAGCCTAGGTGTGTAGTAAGCTGTAGACTGTGTGTAGTAGGTTTGTGTAAGTGCACTCTATCATGTTCACACAATGATGCAATTGCTTGATGATGCATTTCTCAAAAGGTAATCCATCATTAAGGGACATATGACTGTAGTTTCTTCAGGACCAATGACAGAGACAGAGGCCAAAAGGAGACATGGATGGGGAAGCAGGAAGAGGGGTCTGTGCCTGTTGGAAGAGCTCAGTGGGTGGTGCAGGGATGCTGATCAGGAGAAGACCAGGAAGGGATGAGGTCTGTCCGGCCACCAACTCACATCACTTCCTCTCTCCTGGCCTCAGTTTTCCCACCTGTAGCATGAGGGTCAGTTGTGGCTTAGTAAAAATGCACTAGACCTAGAGTAAGAAAGACCTGGGTCCAAATCCCAGCCCTGCCACTTACCAGCTGTGTGCCCTTGGGCCAGTCACTTCCCCTCTCTGAGCCTCGGTTTCCTCACCTCCTTCCTCACAGCATCTTTGTGAAGATTGAAATGAAATAATGTCCATGAAAGGGCTTGGCACAGGCCTGCCTCCCAGAACACTTGATATGTGCTGGGCACTGTTCTACCTACTTTACAGAAATCACCTCATTCCTTCCTTCCAACAACCCTCTGAGGTAGGGATTATTATCATCCCTATTTGCAACATGGGAAAACGGAGGCACAGGGAAGTTCAGCAACTTGCAGAGGCAGGATTTGACCCAAGCAGTTTGCTCGAGAACCAGAGTTCTTTACCCCACATCACACACACTAGGTGCTTTATGAAAGGCAGCTGGTGTTACTTTTTTCTCATCTGATCAGAAACTTAGGAGGGCAGAGTTGTCTCTGTCATTTATGAAAAACGGGAAGATAAAATAATTATGAATTGAGGTGGATTTGGTCAATTTTGTCTCTCAGCTGGGAAGATGATGAGGGACAAACAGAAGAAGGTCCTAGATGGGCGAAGGGAGCTGGAATCCTGATCTGGCTGCCTTGGGGGGTGCCTGGTGCTGTGCCCCTCCCGGACCAGGGATGCTCACCCTAGGACGATGAGTTCGCCATACTTGATGGGCTCCTCGCCCGGCTGTGCATCTTCACCCGGAGAAGAGAGGACACAAGAGCCCTTGTTCCCGGGATGCTGGAGGTCTGAGGTTCGGGGGGACCCCACTTCAGGATTTCCTTCGAGCACCATTCTGGGCAGAGTGGGAGAGGAAAAAAGAACTTGCAGCTTTCCACCCTAGTTCCCCTCAATCCTAGCTCCAGCCTGCTGCAGGGCCACCTAGGCTAAGGGGAGTGACCTTTCACTGTATTTATTGCTATGGCAACAACTTCACCTCTGCCTCCCCTATACTGCCCCAGGATGCTGGGATACCAGGGAGGGGAGATGGATGGAATGGACCCAAGAGGGAGGGGTGGCCCAGTAAGAGGGTCAAGATATTTGGTGGAACCAGAGGGATGGACCAACTAGGGGTGACCGGAGTCTGCTTTTTGGCCAAGACCCCAGTTTGGGATGTGCCTGGAAGAGGGGCACCCCAGGAGTTGGGGGCCCTTATCCCTCATCTCAGACTCTGTTCCTAGGTTTAGCTCTTAGCCCAGAGACCTCTGAGTTACCCCCCTGTCAGGTTCTTGGAATCCATCTATCCATTTTAATCTTTCTGCCCCTTTGCGGTCTAGGCCTCTGTCCATCTGTCCGTTTTCTCAATGACTCTCTGTCCTCCCAGCCGCTGTCCTTTTCGCTCTCTCTCTTTCCGTCTTCCTCCCCACCTCCGCCTGTCTGCCCCGCACCACCTCGCCATCCATCTGCCTCAGTCTCCCCATCTCGGCCTGGCTCTGCGGGCAGGCCTCTGGACTCCTCCCTCCCTCAGGTGTCTGTCTGCGGTCCCAGGGCCGCCCGGGTCTCTGGAGGCCTGTGGGGGCGGCGCTCCCCCTCCGGCTCTAGCTGCAGCAGAACCGTCCCCGCAGGCAGCCTGTTTGGAAACCATCCCCACGCTGGAGGGACTGCGCCGGGGCCCCGCGCCCGGGGCGGGCATAACGACGGCCCAGCGCATACGCAGATACCCACCCGGTGGCCCCGCCACACAAATACGCGCGCGCGCGCCCAGCTCCGCACCCCCCGAGCCCGGCGGGCAGTGCCCGGACGGGCGCAGAGCCCCCCCACCCCGCGACCGCGGGGACGCGAGGACGCGCAGACAGCCACAGGCGCCCGCCCTCGGACCCACTCCCCTGCCACCCTCAGACACGCAAACACGCCCCCCGCGCCCGCCGGGGCCCG